>NW_015552568.1:331554-332039 GCF_001515605.1 Sinocyclocheilus anshuiensis
CAAAACACAAAATAAAATCCAGGCCTGGTCCTCTCTCGTCTTTCACTGTCGTAGCTCCTCCGTTTATCCTTCCGGAGCTCCTCCGTGGAACTCGCTCCGTTCCCACGGCTCTCGGCCCCGCCCCCACTCCGTTCCCACGGCTCTCGGCCCCTCCCCCACTCGTCACATAGTCATTTTTATAATTTGATTTATACCTTGTCAGAAATCTACTTACGCCTCACAAGCTGGCGGAGTCAAGAAGCCGTCCACTAGCCGCTGGAGGTTAAACAGATCATTGTACATATTCTCTCTAAAATTTCCTTTAATCCCCCTTTAGAAATACAAGCAGGAAGGAAATGGACGTTTAATATTTGTCATCCTCGCACCAAACACACTCCAGGGTTTCTTGTAGTCAATGATTCTTAAAAGTACATACAGTGGAGTCCAAGCATCCACACTGACCACATTGAAAATTGTAAAAAAAAAAAAAAAACCATATTAAAGGG
>NW_015552568.1:332698-335692 GCF_001515605.1 Sinocyclocheilus anshuiensis
TATATAATTGTATATAAGTTTTTGTAAATAAACATAAGTTTTACAAGAAAATACTATTTCAGTCTTCATACTTTGTAATTATCTGTGAAATTTACTTACAATTTACTTACTTACAAATTGTACTAATATGGATTTTTTTGTGTGGTTAATTGGATTTGATTGATCAACATATCATGTACGTAATCATTTTTTTCTCAAATGCTAGCACTAATTTACAGTGTTTTCGGTATTCTGAAAATATGCATTGACATTTTTTTTATTGGATGATCTGTGTAAATTGTACTTATTTTGATTTCTGGGAAACATGTAAACATCTTTGTAGTTTCCGAAGGGCAGTACTAAATGAAGAAATATAATATTTTAACAAAATAAGAAATAATTACATCTCATCAATCTGTTCAAAAGTTTGCACCCCCAGCTCTTAATGCATTGTGTTTCCTTCTTGAGCGTCAGTGATGTTTTCACCTTTTGTAACAGTTGAGTCCTCCCTCAGTTGTCTTCATAGTGAGTAGATGGATCTCAAAATCATAGTCACTGCTAAGGGTTCAGTTACGCAGAAATGCATTTTTCCTGAAGAACAGTGTGCAGTTTAACTGCTCAGTACAAACAAGGGACTCAGGAACACCTTGCAAAACAAAACATTTGTTGATTCTCCAACACAGTATTAAGATCCAAGGGTGTGTGAACTTTTGAACTGGTTAATTTATGTAAATTCAGTTATTATTTTGTCTTGGTGGACTCTATGTAAACATCTGTGTGAGACAGCTTATTCAGGACAGTAGTAAATAAAAAATAACATGCATTTTCTTTAATCACCACTCTTATTTTGTTAAAATTATTAACATCTTGTATATTCTCCAAAGGGTATGTACGTAAATTCATGAACGGAATTATATACTGATTTAAAGTCCCAGAGGTCATAATGTTGATGTGAGCAATTTCATATATTCACAATATATGTTATCTCTAGTACATAATGAGGAGCAAATGATGCACATTATGTGTAATTGATGCTTTATCTGTGGGAGAACTAGAATGATAAAACGCACATAGAATGTAGTTTAATTGCTTCTTAAACAAGCTAAATGAGTAGTATTTTAGCTTTGCTGCTATTCAGAATACATTCACTGCAAACCAAACAGCGCACTCAAAATGAAAATGTAATTACCTCCAATATCAGTTTGCATTTGCCACAATTCTTTATCAAAGCATTCCCAATTCAGAAAGTCTGGGCTCAGAGAAAATCCAGAGTTTCCTACTGGTTGAGGCTGCATTCATGTGCTATGAATACTATCATCCTGACTTAAATTATCTGGAGCAGGGGATGATGATTAGGTCTTAGGCAACTGAGCAAATACAATTTCTTTTCCGTCTTTTATAAACACCTTTGTGAAAAGCCTGAATTTATGCATTCGGTAGTCTTCAGGTATTACATAATAGCAGATTAAACTTTCAAGAAGCATCTCCATGCATGTTTAATGCTCAACAGGGATTTTTAGAAATTTGTAAGCTGCAGTTGTGGGGAACCTACTTTTGAATATGTGTTATCGGTGTATGTCAGATTTGATATGTCCTCCTGCAAGTTTAATCAGCGTGTATTACTTATGCATCAGCTTTACGGAGTTGTATTTAAGATTAAAATGAAAAACAACAACAACACACATTTCCGACTGTCTTTGACGTGCTGGTCATTTTAATGCTTCTTTTCAGACTTGTCTTTTATTTCTGTATGCTAATGCATCTGGTCTCTCTGTTTTTCTACAGAGGATGAGCTGTAGCTATCTCCTATGCACCATCCTGCTCTTTGTTGCTGTGTTACTGGCTGTCACAGTAACCGGGATCATCCTTCTGATGAACCATTACCAAGCGCCCAGCGGCCCGGACGGCCCCCCTCTCATCAGCACTAACCAGGATGAAGGTAATGCCCTGGTAACCATCGAGAGAAGCGACGGCTCCCGCATCAACATCTTCATTGACCCCAACTGCCCCGACTACAACAATAACTTCCTGCGTCTGGAGGGTGTGCAGACCTCACTGCTGCACTCGCTCACCGACCATGACACTGATCTAAAGTCAGTGAAAGGGCAAGATCGGGCTCTGCTTGTTAAACTGGCCGAGGAGGTGGCCAAGCTGTCCGCCCATGCCAGTCAGCTGAAGATGGAGTACAACGCGCTGAGACAAGGCCAGAGCAACATTGGACAGGAGCTCAGCACTCTGCAGACCGAACAAGGCCGGCTTATTCAGGTTAGTTTGGGAAATTTCACTGGTGCTCCAAGAGGAGACCCAACGAATCAGGCTGAAATGAATTTGTCCCTTGTAGTTGTTGCATTATCCACAAAGACAAATTCCAGTGCGTACCAAGTCTGAATTTCTGGCATGAAGAACTTAGAAAACAAGATTTTAAAATACAACAATGCTGGGAGGATTCACAATGAATGAATGGTGCAGTTGATAGCTCTGTGATGTGCTGTTTGCATTGTTTTAGCGCCTGATTTAAAGGGGTCCTATTATGCTTTTTCACTTTTTTAATTTTAGTCAGTGTGTAGTGTGTATGTTTGGGCATAAAAAAGATCTAGAAAGTTACAAATCTCAAAGTCCACTCCAAAGGGAGAAATTTCGTTTTTAAAAAATCCCTTTTCAAGAACTACAACGAACGGCTCATCTGGACTACAGCATTGGTTTCCGGGCTTTGTGATATCACAAAGCGGCTCATTAGAATATCATTAAAAATAATTCCCACCTACAGAAATTCGAATGGTTGGGGGGTGGGGAGGGGCAAGGTTGTGGTTAGAACGCTTGGTTGAGTGAGTGCATCAGACGAGACGGTGAAGAAGAAGTGCTGCTGCAGAGTTAGTGTTGGGCGTCCGAAAGCGGATGATGTCAGGAAACAGTGTTTGCTATTTATTTTTTAACTTTGTTCCTGAACATTATAACCACAATTTGCTATTGTGTGCTGCGCATTTTACTGAGGACAGCTTCCACAACACGAGGGAG
>NW_015552568.1:336552-337492 GCF_001515605.1 Sinocyclocheilus anshuiensis
TCCGGTGCGCGACCGCCTGAAACGCTGTTTTTTTCACCTCCGTGCCCAAACGTCTTTGTTTGGGCTTCCGAAAGCGGATGATGCCAGGAAACAGTGTTTGCTATTTATTTTTTAACTTTGTTCCTGAACATTATAACCACAATTTGCTATTGTGTGCTGCGCATTTTACTGAGGACAGCTTCCACAACACGAGGGAGTACAGTGCCGGATTCGCCAAAAAGCTTTTGTTGAAGGACGGAGCAAGGGGCGTGGCAGTACTGAAACACCGTCTAAGCTGTTCGCCAATCACAGCGCACTGGGACAGCTAACCAATCACAACACATTTTGTTTTTTCGGAAGGTGGACCTTCATCAAAGCCGGAACTAATCGAGCCGTTTACGCCAGGCTGGGGAGAAAGGTATTTTAATAATGTAAATTATGTGAAAAATACCAAGCATGAGAGCATGTTCTAAAACAAAATCAAGACTTTGTAAAAGAGCATAATAGGACCCCTTTAAAGGATTTATGCAAATGAGTTAACCATGCAAATGCGCCATTTTTCAGGCTGGTTCTGATTATGAGGTTGTTGGATAATGCTGCACACTTTGTGATCTGGCATAATTTGCTGGGACTGTACAGCATTGCCCAACTACTGCGGTCCAGGTACCTGACTCGGCTCACTCACCTCACTGGTCTGGATATGTGCCTGGTTATAATGGACCAGCTATTCTAAATTTGGTTTGCCGTCTGCTTTCCATGGGCGTTAATAGTGCCAGGCTCAAGAGTTTTTTTTTCTTTTACATGGAAAAAGCCATGTTTTATATATATATATATATATATATATATATATATATATGTAACATTTCTGTCCCCCTCACTTCTGAAATGATGGCTACGCCCCTGACTTGGACTATAGGTACCATTCAATAAATTACAATAAACTGATTGTCTCCTCCATATT
>NW_015552568.1:337919-340347 GCF_001515605.1 Sinocyclocheilus anshuiensis
CAAACATTCATTTTGCCATTAATTGTAATAATCCAGTGAGATTTTTGTTTGCACAAGGAGTCTGACAACAGCCAGTGCTTCACACAAAGATCTGATCTCATCATAATCCAGTCTGTCTGGAATGACATGAAGAAACAGAACAAACTGAGACAGACTAAATCCAGCAGAACTGTAGCAACGTCTCCAGGATGCTTCAAGAGACCTCCCTGAAAGCTACCTGAAAAACTATGCGCAAGTGCACCTAGGGCAAAAGCTGCTAAAGCTGCTAAACACAAAGGATAGTCACACCAAATGTTGATTTAATTTAGTTAATAGAAGTTAATTGATAAAGAAAATCTATTTATTACATTATTTTTGACAGCATCCTCATTTTACAGCATTTTTACACAAGTGCCTAAAACTTTTAACAGCACTGTAGCTTTGCAGGTAGGTCTCTTGAAGCATCTTGGAGACGTTGCCACAGTTCTTCTGGATTTAGTATTGTTGCACATAAGGCAGTTTTTATGTCAATATTTTGATAACTGAATTATGTTTCTACTCCAATTTGTTGTTGAAACATAAACATTTAAACCAGAATGGTTTCTTTCAACATACTTTCTGATGTTAATTCATGTTTATTTAGTGCTATAACTAGTAGTAAATAGGAAGAGAACACTGGTTCACATGCCGTTTGAACTGAAACGCTACCGTCAAAACCACAATTGTTGTTTAAAAATTGACAGGTTGACAGGAATTTGCAGGCCGAAACTTTGTTTCATATTAAAAGTAAGAAAGCACAAAGCTTATTGCGATTATTGGATTTCAGGTGCACTACAAATAATGCTTAGTGAAGTTCACACGTCAACAGAAAATAGCATAGAATCAGTAGACTAGAAGATTAGTCTTGAGATTTAAAAATCCATACCAGTATTGATTAAAAACTAGAAATCAATATGGTTAATCCAGCACTAGTGTCCACACAGCTGACATGTTTACCTGATGTAACTCATCCACATTGTGTGCACAAAATAGACACTGACACAGTCAGTCAGAGAAATGCTAATTTAACACCACTGTTTCGGTCATTAATTTCAACCCTCCAAAACTATTTTGGCCAAAGTAAAAGCTATAATTTTTAGCAGCCGTTACTCCAGTCTTCAGTGTCACATGATCCTTCAGAAATCATTCTAATATGATGATTTTCTGCACAATTTTTAATAATGGTTCTTATTAGTATCCATGTTAAAAACCGTTTTAGCTGCTTGATATTTTTGTGGTTGTGCACCATTCAAGTTTTCCACATTTTCAATATAACCCAACTTTGATATATGTTATGCTTCTGTGTGGCATCTGATTTCATGTGAACAGGCCTTGACACCTAATTGAAAACCACATTTTACATTTTGCTGAACTTTTTACTGATAGTTTTAAAATAGTTCAGCTCAACTTCATAAGTACCATATCGCCTGCCTCTACATCACCTGTGTCATTGTTATAAAAGCCTTCATCAGCACCGTCTGGATTGTCAAGACGAAAGACTGAAAGAGAATCATAAGCACCATTACTCACAATGTCCCACAAGCTCCCACTTTATGACCTTTTATGAGTGTAACACTCACTGATTACAGCAGACGGAGAGATTATTTATCCTTGACAGTAATTTGAGGCTGAAATACTAAGGTTTTTCAAACATTCAACAAATCTCCTAGTGTTTACAAGATACTATTTGTCTCTACCGCCAATATGTTGTTGGCATACTGAAGCTCTTTATGAGCTTTCCCCTTGTGATGAATGGCTCCGTCTTTATTTCTTTCTCTTTTATTTTTAATTGAAACTTGAGGGAAGTGACTTGCCCGTGAACTAGCCGGGGATCAAGCTCACACTATGCAGCTGTATGCCAACATCCCCACTAGGCACACACCTCATTTTCACTCTGCATTTGAAGATGAGATGACAAAATGCATTGGAGATCAGTGGTGTCAAACAGTGGAGGACTTTATTCAATGTGGCACACCACAAGGAATTTATAGCAGAGAATTCAGTCGACCTGATGATGTCTGTTTAAGAGATATAAATATACATATATTTCTTAAATATATACATATAAATATACACAGTACACACACGTATATTATGTAAACACAGACTTTTATTTTGGATGGGATTAATCGCGATTAATCGATTTAACAGTCCTAAGTATTAAATAATAATTTTATATCCAGAAATATGATAAAATATATATTGCGTACAGTTGTCTGTGTGTGTATATGAATGTGCTTTATTGAGATTTGGCTGTGTTGCTTTTTATTGAAAAACTTTTTACTTATAAAAAGTAATAATTTTAAAATATCATAATAATATAATATAATATAATATAATAATTGCATTATCTCATTTAATGTCCACAAATATTATCAAATGTTTTATATATATATATATATATATATAT
>NW_015552568.1:340447-340768 GCF_001515605.1 Sinocyclocheilus anshuiensis
GTGACGTGACATGTGGCCAAGTATGGTGACCCATACTCGGAATTAGTGCTCTGCATTTACCCATCCAAAGTGCACACGCACAGCAGTGAACACACACAAACCGTGAACACACACCCGGAGCAGTGGGCAGCCATTTTTGCTGCAGTGCCCGGGGAGCAGTTGGGGGTTCGGTGCCTTGCTCAAGGGCACCTCAGTCATAATATTGAAGGTGGGAGAGAGCACTGTACATTCCCCAACCTACAATCCCTGCCCTGCCGGTACAAGACTCAAACCCGCAACCTTTGGGTTACGAGTCCGACTCTCTAACCATTAGGCCACGAC
>NW_015552568.1:342286-348642 GCF_001515605.1 Sinocyclocheilus anshuiensis
TATATAATATATATGAAAGTGACCCATACTCGGAATTAGCGCTCTGCATTTATCTCATCCAAAGTGCACACACACAGCAGTGAACACACACACCCGGAGCAGTGGGCAGCCATTTTTGCTGCAGTGCCCGGGGAGCAGTTGGGGGTTCGGTGCCTTGCTCAAGGGCACCTCAGTCATAATATTGAAGGTGGGAGAGAGCACTGTACATTCCCCAACCTACAATCCCTGCCCTGCCGGTACAAGACTCAAACCCGCAACCTTTGGGTTACGAGTCCGACTCTCTAACCATTAGGCCACGACTTCCCCCAACCATATATAAAATATATATTACACACAGTTGTCTGTCTATGACTATGTGTATATATTTCAATATGCTTTATCGAGATTCGGCTGTGCTGCTTTTTCCTGTAAAACATTTACAGTTCATAGCTGTCTTATATATTTTGACCAATATATTCTACTATATTTGATCAAATCAGCTATTTCTATGTTTCCTAGTATCTCATAATAGTAGTTTTTAAACACCTTCTGGTTGGGATGTCTTGATAATCTACTAAAAGTCTGATCAGTCAAATCCCTTAAATTATGGCGTGAAGTCCATATTTTTAAAAATATTTATCAAAGTGCTGTAGGTGTCCTGTGTGTCTGATATGTGATAGCATCATTTCAGACCTGGCTCTGGAGAGCAGGAGACAGAATGAGAGACAGATGGGATCTGCAGCCCCTACATTCATGCGGTTTATGAATTCAGCCAGTAAACTAGGGCTATGCTTTCATTAGATTCCTTCGGCCAGACAATAAAAACACAGCCCCATCAATAGGGATTGATTGGGTTGAGAAACGGGGGTTGTATTCCTCAGCCTTGTGGAGTTTAGACTATACAGCCTGGTAATATCATGGGAGCTTTTTATTATTTATCACCGAGTCAGAGATAACTTCATGATATGGATGGATGTCTCAGCCCAAGGGACACAAACTCTTGTCGTGGTTAGCTTGATGGGAGCTATAAACTGGTTTGCACACTCTCTCCTTGAAAACCGCAGGATAAATCTGAAAGCAAATATGAGGCCATTGAGCGGAATTACAAGAATACCGATTGAAAGTTCTGAAGGGTAATTTCAAAACTTAATTACAGATATACCATGATATCCTGAGCTCATATGATTAGATCTGTCTATAACCTGTGTTTACTTGCCCTCTACAGATGAAATGAAATGCAATATCTGCTCAGTGCTTACTAGAAAATAGTGGATTCGATCATGTTACTGTATATAAAGTAAGCTCAATTAAATCACGACAGGCATCATTAAATGTATTTTTGCAGGTAATTTTTTCATGTACGACAGCTGTATGTAAGCGATTGGTCTAACACTATAGGGAAAATTGCTCTTTCTGTTTGAGTGGCCCGATATTTATATAAATCTGTTTTTAATATATTTTAAAATGTTGTTTATTACTGTGATGGCAAAGCTGAATTTATAGCAGCCATTACTGTTGTCTTTAGTGTTACAAGATCCTTCAGAAATCATAAATCTTAATATTTTTGTGGAAACTATGTTTTTTTTTTTCAGGTTTATTTGATGAATATTTGAAATAGAAATCTTTTTTTTTTATTTTTTTTATTGTAAACATTTTACTGTCACTTTTGATAAATTTAAAGCATTCTTGTTGAATAGAAGCATCATTTTCTTCAAAATTTTTGGAACTGTTGAATTTGTAAATATCTTAATATTTTGCCATAAACTTAAATTATGTTCTAACTTATCATTACTTCATGGAATTATTCATTTATCCAAACGTAAAACAGCATTATTTATTTTTGTGTTGTTTATTACTTGTCAAATCTTGCAGTGTGATTCATCTCAAAGCTGGTTTGTTGAGTTCATGGCTTAGATGTAAAAACTGAATGTAAAATTTCTTGTCCGGAACCAAGGCTGCTGAAAAGTGGGTGGTAGGGGTGTTTGGAAACTCTTTATTTTTGCAATTCCAGTTTTCACCACTAGTGGTGCAAAAATCACATGTTCGATCTGATCAATAGAAGGCTTATTTCTTCCAGTGACAATGGAATTGCAGAGATGCTAAGTAAATCTATCCTCAGCGCGTCTTTGAAGGGTGGATAAAGGTTTCTTTTGTGGATCCCAAGGTGTTAGCAATCTGACTCGGCAGAAACCCTGGATCATTAATGAGGTTGGCTGAATCCAGGCCTCCCCTTAGTCATTATCCCACCTCAGTGCTCCCGAGAAACTAGAACACGGGGAACATGGTGACGCATTGGAGTGAATATGCCACTTTTATAGCATAACTTCCACAGAATGTTACCACTGTGTAACATTGCATGAGTCTGCAGGCTTTTGATCTGAGTGTTATACAGTGAGGTCCAAAAGCATAGCTTTCTCACTGTTGAACCCCATTGCATACACTCTTTAAAAAAAAAAAGGTCCAAAAGTGATTTTGACAGCAATTTCTTAGAAGAACCTGCTCTTTTTTGTTCCCCAGAGAACCCTTTAGTGAGCAGCTTTTGAAAGAACTATTTTATGATCAGCTAATGTCTTGTAAAGTGAAAAGCTGCATGTTTGTAGGAAACAAATCTGTCATTAAGATGTTTTTAACTTAAAACCATTGCTTCCATAATACTGCTTTCTCTAGTGAACAAGTCATCTCATCTGAATCAGGAGAGAAATATGCACAGATCAAGCACCATTTACAAGCGGAAACAGTTCTAAACAGTTCTAAACAAATATGTTGATGGATTTTGATGTGACCTTTTCACTGGAGGAATTGTTATTATGGATTATGGATTTGTATTTTGGCCAGAAGTGACAGTTTAAAGCTAAAACATCCTAATGATGGATTTATTTATTACAAGCATGTCATTTTAACTTCACAAGACGTTAATTGATGGACTGGAGTGGTTTGGATTACTTGTGGATTATTGCAATGTTTTTATCAGCTGCTTGGACTCTCTTTCTGACGGCACCCATTCACTGCAGAGGATCCAAGCTAAATTAAATTGACATTTTTAAATAGTTGCATGTTGTTAACTTTCATGGAATATAATTTGTTTCCGGTATAAAGCACAAGTACCTGCCATCTCCCTCTCCTCGTTAAGACCGGAGCGCTCACAACTAGGTCACTGCCACGGCTGCAGAGTTGGCAGCACATCTGAGGTGGCAGGAGATCAGTAACATGCATTTGGGGAAGTAGTTTGCACCTAACTATTCCACTTTAACAGCATCTTAACACCAATGTTCAGTGTCTCATGAAACCTGGATTTTGTAAAGGGCTGGTACCCTCTGACAGTCTTTTTTTAAACCCCATTTGGTCCTGCAGGAGAACTTATTAGTCCTGCTACAGGACCTTAATAAAACTCTCTTGTTAATTATGAGTGTAGACTCATTAGAGCGGTTGCCCGGGGAGATTGCTCTGTGAAGAGAGAAGCTTGCGGCCTTTCTTTCTTTATGATAAACTTTTGGCAAAGAGACCACTTTCTTTTGCCCTTTGCTTTGGAAGGTGGGTGGAGGAAGGAAATGTTGACTCATCTGTCAGCCAGACTTTGAAATTAATACATGCTGACACTTTCCCTTTTCTCCTGGCAAAATCGCATCTGTCGTCTGCCGTGAAACGATAGGATGATGTCTCGAATGAACGATCAGTTTCGACTGAACTTTTTTGTGATTGTTGTTATGCCTGGACAATGACATTGTTGTTAATTATTTGATTATTTAATTATGCTTTCACTCTCTTTCAAAAGAACCTTAAACTCTCTGAAAATAACCTGTGTGACAAAAAAGGAAATTATGGAAAATTATTGTTATTATTATTATTTTTAACATTTTTGTCACTAATTTTACATTATGTATATATATATATATATAGAGAGAGAGAGAGAGAGAGGATGACAGAAGTTTCTTTTCTGGGTGACCTTTAATTCTAAATACTACAATTTCTAATTATAATCTGGATTATATTCTAGTATTAGTATTATTATTTGAACACTAATCTCACCCATAAAAATTTCTTGCATTAGATAACAAAATAACAAATAACAAAACCAAGTTACATTTTAAAGCAAAACATTTAAAGTTGCATATATATATATATACAAAGCTTTAGCCAAATTTTATTTGTAGATATCACTTATTTTGATGCAATGACAGTCATACATTTTAAGCGTGACTTATATGTTCAAAGGTGTCCAAATACTTTTTACGGCCATTTTATATTATAATTTATAGGTACATGTTGACATCATTATTAAATTAGGCCTGAAATAACTTAACAGAAGCATTATCTGAAAGCTATTGTTGTAGAACCAGATAATTTAAAATGAAAGCACAATCTATTGGAAACGTTGAGTTCACATGAGTGCAGAATCTTGTGTTTCAGTCATTTGCATACTAAGAAAGTTTTGATGTGTCAGCAAGCAGCACAATTTTTCCCTTTGGTCTCCTCCTGTTCGATTGTGCTTATTAATTTTTCACCTTTGTTCTATCATCAGTCATTTCCAAAACTGAGAGCTGTGTTCCAAACTTGGATGCATACTCTGTTGGCGAGATTATTGATGATACGGAGTCTTGCGGAGGAAGCGCGTTGGAATATGTCTGTGATTAATGGAAGCCCCTCAAACAGGAAGCAAATTCCTTTAAAAAAATGTTTATGCCATCGATGTCCTGGTCCAGCCTGGATATGACAAATGGGCCAGGCAGCACTTATTTAAAAGAGGGGCTATCTGTGTCTCTTTATCTGCTAAAATGGTTTGGCATGAGACTCTTAACCTCAGTTCATTTTCCTCCATCATCTCTTAACATGGTTTTAGAGCGATGAACGTATACAGACCTCGGGTAGTTGTGCAGTCAGTGGGTGCTAATGTGGCCGGTACCATGCCGTGACATTGGCTGTGTTCGTAATAGCTTACTACCTTATCGCTCTTGCTGTTTATGCAATATACAGTACAGGTATATTCACATAAAATACCTGCATAACCTGCTACGTTTGTCTAATAAACCAGAGTTTACGGTGTGGAATATGACATCCCACAATGAAGTGCGGTTGACTTGATCTTCCAGTGTGATATACAATCCAGAAATAATAATAATATATCTCTTTCTTGACTCATTATTTGATTGAATGGCCAAATTCTAAGACATTTTTACACAAAATTGTATTAAAAATGCAAAATGGCTTTTATTTCTGAGATGCTAGCAGATGCAATGTGATGATGAGGTCATGTGGTTTTAATGTTGTTTGCATGTAAGGCTGCACGATAAATCGAAATGGAATCGAGATCGCGATTCGACAGAAGCTGCGATTGTCATGCATATCTTTCAGTGAAGCACGGTTCTGTGATCAGCAGTAAATCTCCATCCAAAGGCCAGAGGGCGCTCTCGTGCTGAAACTCCAAATACGCCTCGCAGAAGAAACCCAGAAAATGCCTATCGCTGCAGCTGAATAAACAGAAGATTCAACTGCTTTCATTGATTCAACGTGACTAATAAACACAAGACTACGGCAATATATGGTTTATCTGACTTCTTATTATTTTTAATTTTCATTAAAATAAAGTATATTTATAATGCAATGCCTTTATCACTGATGTATATAATTTTTTAAATTACACAGTTTAAAATTTAAATGAATTGTGTAGCATAGATGTAATCAGCATGATCTAAATATATTGAGGACATGCATGGTCTTTTCCTCAATTTGTTCTTCTGGAAACACTTAAGATGCACTTTTGCAGTATATTTTACTGAAATTTTGAGCAGTACTTTGGCAAACTCATTAATTCTCATTCATGTCTTTAACAATAAAACAAGAGCAGGATGACCTTGGTTTTAACATTTATGAAATGTTTGAGTGTCCTCCTCACTGCAAAAATGTGTTTCTTCAGTAGCTTGACTTTGTAACCGTCTGTATCTAAAATCTCCTAAAATTATCTTTGATTAGACATGCACAGATAAAAATGAAAGTTCTGTTACTGTGGATATTAAATGATAATACAACTAATTTATTATTATTGTTATTATTATTATTATTATTATTATTATGGTTATTATTATTATTATTATTATTATTATGGTTATTATTTTGAATATCCATAATATACTCATTAATAATTATTAAAATAAATAATTAATTTATTTTTACCATAAAAATGTGTTTCCCTTTCAGTCGGTCACTCTCGACGTCACGTCGGATGACCGACGAATTGGGATCTCGCTTAGAGAGACCAATCTACACACCGTGGTCAGACTTTGCGTTTCTCCGGGCAGGAGTGCCCCTAAAACAGGTCTTCAGACATACTGGATGCTTCAACCACCGGCTGGGGGGCCACGTACAACAGGCTTGCAGTGTCA
>NW_015552568.1:348714-357317 GCF_001515605.1 Sinocyclocheilus anshuiensis
TTGAAGGGGGTCTGAATACTTTCCGTACCCACTGTATATATATATATATATATATATATATGTATATGTGTGTGTGTGTGTGTGTGTGTGTGTGTATAATGTATTTATAATTTATAAACTTATATAAATAAATAATAATAACAACTCCTCACTTCAAAAATGTATTTCTTCAATAGTTTTACTTTTCAACTGTCAGTAAAAAAAAGCACCCAAATGTATCTTTGTTTGGCCATTGTTTGGAAATGTGGATATTCAAAGAAAATAACATAAATAATATTAAAATATTAATAATAATAATTATTATTATTATTTAATTTCCATGTTAATAATAATTCATACAAATACACCAATAAATAATAAAAAATAATTAAATATTCAAAATTCGGTGCTTACCTGCGCCCAAATTCTGATAAATACAGGCAAATGCCAGATGTTTTACATTTTGAGAAAAAGGAATATTGATGTGTTTACAAATATGAACAAAATTCTGACTAATTATCGAATATGTTTATGCATGTAAACAGTCATCGAAACATTCATCATGAAATAATGGCTACTGTTGACATACTGACATACTCTTTGTTAAAAAATATATGCATGCAGTAAACAATGTATTCTGTTCCAAACACAGCCATTGAAATTGATAGGTCAAGGTGAGTTTTGAATGCCTGGATCTTTTAATTGGTAGTTTCCTGGTGTGTGCTTTAATGAAAGAGAGGCAATGTTCACAGTAGTATGTGGTGACTGAGGTCTTGCGTCCTGTCGAGTGTATGCCAAGAGGTTCGAGCCATTCGACAAACGGATTTAGAGGTTATATCATGGAGTGCATTGTACTTTTGGGGACATTATGATTTTTTCATACATGTGATGTTTTTCTTTTGATGCTGGATGGCCTCGTAATGATAGACGTGTTGCTATGGCAGCGTTTTGAGAGCTGCGAGTGCTAATGTCCTGACCATCCGCTCAGTGCGTCAGCCGTCATCAACTTCAAGCGAGTTCACACATACACACACACACACACACACACACACACACACCAGCTCACACTTAGCTTGCAGTATGACACAGCGACATATGCACACACGCAGACTTGTTAACGACACACTCTCAAAGAACTCGATGCTCGTTCACACCCCAAAGGAGAGCTTTACGCTTTCATGTGTCATAGGAAACGAGCTTCACTTTAGGGCTAATTTTTGCTAATCGCCAACTGAGATTCCTACATCCTCAAGTGCCACGTTGATTCATGATGTTTGATGTGAGACAAGAAGATCTGTCCTTGGAGAAAGGCGCACCGTTTGCCTCACTCAGAATCAAGGTTTTTTTCCCCATCGAGGTGACCTGAACGGCTTTGCTGATGCAGGCAGTAAAGAGAACTGTCTGGGAAAATCAAACCGAGCGGTTTCCAGAGCCGCTGGCCGTGAGCCTGCTAAACTGATGCGCTATCAGTGTTGTCCAGCATAGTGCACCTGTTACTTTAATGCAGTGCCGGGGACCACATGATACAGAGACTCCATTGTTGTTATTGTTTAAGCCAGGCTTTTAGGAAAGGCCAAAGTCAACCAAAGCTCTGTTATACATGGGATTACATCTCTGCCACAATTCTCAAAAGTGCGTTTTGCACTCGTAAAATAAAATAATTTAAAATAAGTTTTTGGATGTGTGCAGACCTTCTCTTTTGTGCGTGCAACGTTTCACTAGCTTGCTCACCTGATGCCCGCCCTCAGTGCTGTCTAAATGCCAACAGCTTGCTTGCTCAACACAACCCAGCGTTACAATATGCCATAATTCCAGCCAATCAGAGACGAGGCTGCTAAATTCTGATTGGCTGCCTTGACAACCAATCACAACATTCCTTGCATTACCTCGACAGCAGAAGAGGAAAAATACAGTGCATATTGCAAGTTGATATTCTGATCATATTTTTTTCCAAGCACATTTTACCAACTCCAAACGACATCAGTTTTAATAACTACTATTAATCTTGTAAATTCAGCCTTGGTGATCATAAAGGGCTTATGAACATAAATGGTAATTATTACAAAAATGTGAACAGTAGACGTGTTTGTGTATGTTGTACTGTATATATTTGTGTGTGTGTTTGTGTGTGTATATATATATGTACACACACACACACACACACACACACACACATCATCTATCTATCTATCTATAAATAATTATTATTTCTATATTTATATTTCATAAAGAGTCATTTTAAGCATTAAAATATGTTTATATATAGTATTATATAGTATTTTTTTTTAATAAAAAAATATATTTAAAAATAGCATTTTGGTTACTTATTTTAATGTTTGAAATACAGTATTTTAATTAAAATGAGTGATTTTTTGTTTTAATAAAAAACGATTAAAACATTAAACTATAAATATAATACATTATAATAAAAATTAGACAAGAGTCTATTTCTATTTTATAAATTATAAATATTTAAACACATATATGTATATGCATGTGTGTATATATGTTTGCAAAGTAGGGCTGTGCAAATAATAGAATGCGATGATCATGCGCATCTCGCAGTATCGCGTTCATAATCGCAGGTGATACATCTTCGATAATGAACGCGATATTGCGTAGCTTGTCAGTGAACTACGGCTCTGTGTATTAAAAGCCGCTCCATCTGAAAGCACGTGATGGAGATTTACTACTAATCACAGAACCGGCTTTACTGATGAGATGCGCATGATCATCACATTCGATTATTTGCACAGCCCTATTGCAAAGTGATTCAAAATATTTTGATTAAATTCTTGAATCAAATTAAATTGTACTGTGGCTTTAGTGTTCTAATGAAATCGTCAGACTGATTCAAACATGCGAGTATGTAAGTCTTAAGTAAAAGAAATTAATCATGTGTGTTATCCTCTGTCCTTCAAACTTTCTCCTGCTTTCTCTCTAAAGCTGCTGTCAGAGAGCCAAATCAACATGGTGAAAGTGGTGAACTCTGTGAGCGACGCACTCAGCTCCATGCAGAAGGAAACCGGAAACATCAAGAGCCGTGTCAAGGCAGATCTGCAGAGGGCTCCGGTGCGCAGCGTCCGGCCCAAGGGCTGCGCCGGTGGAGAAGGTAAAAAAAACCCTCATTAGCCACATATTCTCAAGTCTCCAGCCAGCCCTAATGAGCCCTAGAATGGTTTCACACCTATTCCCTCATAAGCTTTCTAGCAGTGTGAAAGAGACATGCCACTGCTTAGACAGCAGGTGCGAGATGACAGATTTGAAGTCTGAAGCTTTCTTTTCTTGAAACCTCGAACGGGTTTTCTCAAAAAATGAAAAAAAAAAAGAAAAACAGATGCAGTTATGGCTTGGCGTGTAATGTAGATTGATGATGCTGGCATGTCGTATCTCCTGGCAGGTTCCAGACCCAGGGATTGCAGTGACATCTATGCCAGCGGGCAAAGAGAGGATGGTATCTACTCTGTGTTCCCCACACATTACCCAGCAGGCTTCCAGGTCTTCTGCGACATGACTGCTGATGGGGGCGGATGGACGGTGAGTCACACAGTTCCCAAAGTCAGCGTCATACAGTACACCGACAGCTCGGGGCGAAATTCGGACATTGTTTCCCGTCACCTCTGAGCTGTTTATTTTTCTCCAAAAATATATCTGAATTGACTGAACAGCCGTAGGAATAAAAATCACTAGTAATGAGTCACTCCATTAGGCATTGACTTGTTAAGCGAACGCTCCCACGCATTAGTAAGCAGGTCACAGATACGCACATGAACGCATTCGCATGCACAAACACGCTTCAAACCGATGTTTCACAAGTGTACAGTTCATTACAGCAGCTGCATACAGAATAGATAGAGCAAACTATCATTTCCGAGAGCATTATCTTCACATTGGATGCACGCAGGAGAGTTTTCATTTTATGGTCTTTTGAATAAAAATAAAGATAAGACATAGGGATGGCAGTATATATCATGCTGTGATAGAAGAGTGCCAGTTGGTAAAGATTCTGCTTTGCCGTTTATGCCGAGCTTATATGCATTTAACAAGTCTGACAAGCAGAAAACTATAGAGTACTCTAAAATGTGTCACAGACAGGTGCTTCCAGCTTTTTTGCCTGCAATGTGAATGATTTACTTTTGGTGGGTTTGCACTGACTATGAATAATCTTATCATTAGGTCTCGATTTAATTGCTGATGATGTGACATTCAGAACTTGAATTTGGTTTATTGAGTGTAAACAGAAATAGATTATGGCTTATAAGCGGAGGAGAAACTGAAAGTGTGTCCAAGCCACTGCTCTGTTCTTACCAGAGAAGCCTGTTTAATCATAGATGGTAAATATATTTTATTTTATAGCAGTACAAAGATTTAGAATCTTGTGTTCATGTGCAAAGTCATTTTATGCATTAGGAATTACCATTTAAATCATGACAGAATAATTTTCCCCACAAGAAAATTTCTCCAAAACTTTTGGAGACTAGATGTTTTATAAAGAGTCATTTTTAAACATTAAAATGTTTATATATAGTATTAGAATTTAATCTAAAACAATATGTATGCGTATATATATGTAATTATTTTGGTATTTTAATTACAAATATTAAATAAAAAAATATATTAAACTATAAGTAACTTAATAAATATTATTATCATTTTATATTTCAATGTTTTTGTTAGATTTTTAGTTTGTCCTCTTGTTATATGCTTTTGTCATTTTATTTTACATATATATTAAATAATAAATGTTATTATTAAATATTATTATTTAAATAATTATATTATAATTATCATTGTATATATATATATATAAAATAATAATTACAATATTAAATTTATTATTAAATAAATAAATTATTAATTTATTATTAATTATTAAAATTATGATATTATCATTATTATTGTTTATATATATATTATAAATAATAATTCTAACCATTAAAATAAGTTGATATGTATAGTTATTAGAAGTTTTATGATTTTTATATAAGACAACATATTTGAAAAAGTATTTTGGTAACATGTTTTGATGATTTTCATAAAATTTGTGATTTTCATATATAAATATAATAATATTACAATTATTATTTCTAGATTTCTATAAATGTTAATATAAATATTATCTATCTATCGATCGATCGTTCGATACACACACACTGTATCTTTTGTAAACAATCATTTCTAGCCTGTATAGCACATTGTGTAAAATTGCTCATACAGTACTATGAGGTTTTGATAATGCTGCTCACTACAAATACGACAGCTATTTAATAACTTGAACAGTGTTTTTCTAGCACCATTATTAAAGAGTCCACTTTGTAAAATTGCAGTTACAGTGGCACACTGTTGATTGCTTCAAAGTGGCACGTTTCCAGGTCTTGCTTTTCAGACAGCATGTTCCTTCTTCTTAAAAATGGTTTAATCAATTCTCAGGGATGACTTTTTGCGCTTGTTGGTAGGTAGCGGTACTGCTTTATAAGCAAGTGGCTTCAGATCTTGTATTCATTATTTTCAATCCTCTAAGCATATGAAACAGAAAAGCACTTTGTTTTAATTTAATTTAGCTCTATTATTTGTACAACCAACTGATTAGACTATGTGAAACGTATCTGATAATGAATAATTGAAAGAACACTGTTACCGCCGTATCCTCATTTGCTCGCTGTCCTCAGAGAAGATACTTTGAACAATACTTGGTGAACATCACAAGCTTTACGTAAGTCCGTCTTTGTCTATGCAAGGCTATTGCAATGAAAGGAGATATTTCAAATAGCAGATGGTGTTACTAAGACTTTGAGCATCCTGATAAAGACACAGTAGGAGGCAGGCTGACATCTGCAGTAAAAGGAAAAAGATATTTGATTACACATCGTCTTTATGGTCATCAGCCTCTTAATGTATTTCGTTAAGGTCAGTGGTAGAGGCAGAGAGGACAGAACGTTACGGTACTGAGTTGTCCTTGTGTTGAGAACACAAAAACACAATCGCTTCCATTCCGATAAATCTGCCAGGTATTTTCATATTTGCTCTCTCGGTGGCTTACATACATAGTGTTGAAAAGGGTGACATATTGTATTCCCTGATTACAGTCAAAGCTGCTTTGCGGCAGCGAGAGCGTTAGCTTAGCACATCGTCTTTCACCGCTAAGCGTGCCGGGAGCGCTGGGAATCTGAAGAGGCAGAAAGGAACTCTTACAAGGAATTAATAGCTCCAGCGCCCCTATTCATCATCTGCGGCCTCCAGCGGTTTTTGATGAGGATGTGGGGCTTTTCTGCTGGTAGCGGAGTAGATCAGGCCGAGTTCAGGAGGGTCACGGAGATGGGTGATGGGGGAGGGGGTGTAATTTCACATGCTCGGACATGCACACAATCCCTGCCATGGACATTCCCAGTTAGTGGTGGAATGAGCTGCCCTCTCTTCGCCTCTCAAGACGCTTGGTCGCTGGTGTTTTATTAAAGGAATAGTTCAGCCAGAAATTAAATTCTGTCATTATTTACATACTCTCATGTCGTTCCAAACCCACATAGTGTTATTTTTTTTCTGTTGAACAAAATTTTTTTGACAATTTTTTATGCTGCTTTTTTTTATAACAACGGTTCATAGTGGCTACGTGTGTCAAACTCTGACAGGAACAAACAAATAAATAAATAAAATAAAAGCACGAAAAATGAAAGCGTCATTTAATAGCCTTGTGTGATGAAGATAAACCGTGAATGTAGACTTAAATTTAAGCCTTTTTCTTCCACAAAGCTATTGTTTGAATTCAGAAGATTTAGAATACGTAGTTTATTTCAAAGAACCAGCTCACAAGAATCATCTGTTCACAGAGAGTCATTACTCCGATTCAGACAATTATTTGCATGTGTTTTGAGAGTGATTTCTGAGTCTTTTTAACCAATTCATATGCAAAACCTGGCCCAGAAGAATCATTTGTTTGCAGTACAGTTGTTTCACTGATTCAGACTGTTCAAGGCAGATTTTTCACTTTTTTTAACCAATTAATTTAAAAAGCTTGGTCATAAGAATAATATGTTTTGCAGTGAGTTGTTACAATGATTCAAATCAATGTTTTGTAAGTTAAAGACTGATTTTTGAGTCTTTTTAGCCAATCATCCATTTGCTGTGAGACTTTACGTTGATTCAGACCATAGACTGTAAAAAAAGATGGATGACGTGTCTCCTATTCCTTTTACTATAGAAAAGTGAAGCCAAAGCATCTCAGTATGGCCGCTGCCATCTTGAGTAAATGACGTCATTTGGAGCCAGAGTCTGCGCAGTAGAGATTCGTTTGGAGCCAGAGTCTGCGCAGTAGAGATTTGTTTGGAGCCAGAGTCTGCGCAGTAGTGTCCTGAGGGTATCAAACTCCCGCCCAAACTCCCGCAGACCCAATCAACCATAACGACACGCCACGTTTTTATAGCATAAAATTACTAGCTAAAATCAAACTTATCACAAAAAAACGAACAATTTCAGAAAATTGTATTGGAAGTGTAATTCATTTTTTTATTTTGACTCAAGTACCATTCGTTTACATGGAGAGGGCGGGGTTTATGACCTGTACTGCAGCCAGACACCGGGGGGCGATTAAAGAGCGTTTGGAGCCAGAGTCTGCGCAGTAGAGATTTGTTTGGAGCCAGAGTCTGCGCAGTAGTGTCCTGAGGGTATCAAACTCCCGCCCAAACTCCCGCAGACCCAATCAACCATAACGACACGCCACGTTTTTATAGCATAAAATTACTAGCTAAAATCAAACTTATCACAAAAAAACGAACAATTTCAGAAAATTGTATTGGAAGTGTAATTCATTTTTTTATTTTGACTCAAGTACCATTCGTTTACATGGAGAGGGCGGGGTTTATGACCTGTACTGCAGCCAGCCACCAGGGGGCGATTAAAGAGCCCGCAGCTTCACTTTTCAGGACGTATGAGGCACACCCGATTCAGACTGGTTCAGACTGGAATTCATTCAAGACTGATTTTTGACACTTTTTAACTGAATTATTTAAAAGATCTTGCTCATCAGAATCACTCATTCAGAATTAACATCGATTAAAGCCCATATGTTTAAGACGGTTTTCGATTGATTTTTTATTGTATTTATTTATTTATTTTTTAAATGCATTTTAAAGAACTGGCTTATAAGAATCATCCATTCACCAAGCTTTTTTTAACCAATTCATATAAAATACCTACCCCAGATGAATCATTTGTTTGCATTTTGTTACACTGATTCAGAATAATACCTTATATGTGACCCTGGACCACAAAACCAGTCTTAAGTGTCAGTCTCATTTTTAAAAATTGAGATTTATACAACACCTGAAAGATGAATAAACAAGCTTTCCATTATATGACAATATTTGGTTGAGATACAACTATTTGAATATCTGGAATCTGAGGGTGCAAAAAAATCGTCTCAGATTACTTATGTAACCATGGTTCCCTGAGTAGGGAACGAGACACTGCGTCCTCTAGGGGTCGCTATGGGGAACGCCTCGTCGTGACCCGTGTCTGAAGCATACATTGAAAAAACACCAACTCGTTGGCCGGCGACAGCCATGACGTCACTACCGGTGCGACTATAGTATAAATAGGCGCCGGGAGCACACATCATTCACTTCTTCGTC
>NW_015552568.1:361440-395241 GCF_001515605.1 Sinocyclocheilus anshuiensis
GTAATCGATGGATGCGTGAGGAAAAAACGGCCTCTTCCATTCCTTCTCAATCTTTATATGAAAAACAGGAAGAAAGGAAGGCTCAGCTGAGCTGGAGGGTTATGGCTAGAAAAATAACATTCATCTAGATATTTCGCGACGTCACTTTCTTAACCCGCTTCACTGCAAGTAAAGCCTCGCCGGGGCACGATCCATAATTTCCAAAAGCTCATCATACGCAGGGCAGGAGGTTCCCATGAAAGGGAACCAAATATTGAGAAAATCGCCTTTAAAGTTATCCAAATGATGTCCTTAGCAATGCATATTACTAATCAAAAGTTAAGTTTTGATATATTAACAGTAGGACTCAAGGCTGATTTTTGGCTCTTTTAACCAATTGATTTAAAAGATCTCGCTCATAAGAATCATGTACATTGATTCAAATCTATATGTTTAAGACTGATTTTTGAAGTTTTTTTATGCAATTAATTTAAAAGAACTGACATATTAGAATAATTTGTTTGTGAGCCATATTTTATGGTACTTTTATGTTGCTTTTATAAGCTTGACAGTCGTGAATTTAAAGATATGATTGGTGATGTTCTTTAGTGTTCCATGGGTAAAATAACCACACAATTTTCATTTTCGATCACACTATTTCTTTTAATACGTTCAGTTCAATTGCTGCTCCTGTATACATGCAGAAAAAGGCAGAACGACATAGGCAGACAGGGTCAGGAGGAGAAAGTGCACATGGGGGTGATGAAAAAAGCTATAAAAAAAACTACAAATGACGTAGGCAAACTGTGGTTAATTGGAGCAGATACTTCATTTATGCAGTAATCAGATGTATAAACATCTGGAAGGCAGCTGTGGTTGTCTGCCACGTCTGGAAAAATGTCCCTGTTCTACCTTCATCAGCACACAGGTGCATTCCGCCCCCAAACAGCGTTCCTGAACACCACATTCCTAAACACTCAGTTAAATCAACCAACAGCAAAGAGGCAGAGAAAGCACAGTCCTGGCCCTTTGTTTCAGTTTGTAGGTTTTTATCAGTCTAATACAATCCACTACATAATCTTCACCCCAAAAGTCTTTCTCTCAGCATACTGGTTGGGAAGAAAAGTGTGACACGACTCAGTGTGATGTGAACCACTGTTGGAAGCTTGTAAACAGAATGTCAATGTCTATGCAGAAGTGAGGAAACAGAGAAGTGAAGTGACATGAACTTCACATCCTCACACATTCCATCAGCTTGCAAAGCTAGCACCTGTCTGAGTGCTGGGTATTTCATACGCCCTGTTGTTTTCATTTGAATGAACTGTTTTGACACTTGAAAGCATGCATGCTGAGTTTGTGAATTATACAATGACTGTTTTAAAGGAATTTCTATAGGTAATTTTCACACACAGTCTGTTCAGATTCACCTCATGTAACCTGGCTTGTCTTTATGCACCCTTGTAATGGTGTACTAATGATTCATTTTACTGAATAATTCAAACCGATAACACTAAAGTATCATTCAAAGGTTTGTTGTCAGTTTATTTATTTTTTAGAGAAATTAGTACTTTTATTCAGCAAGGATGCATTAAATTGATTGAAGTGAAAGTAAGGATGTTTATAATGTTTCAAAATGTTTTGATTTTTTTAAATAAAGCTGTTCTTTTGAATTTTCTATTCATCAAAGAATCCTGGAGAAAAAAAATACACAAACATTAAGCAGCATAACTGTTTTGAACATTTGTTAGCATATCAGAATGATTTCTGTATGTTGTAGAAGTTATAGTTTAAAATGTAATAATATTTTGAAAGCATTTAAAAAATTTTGCCAACCCCAAAACTTTCTGTTTATCCATTTAAACAATGATAATCTTCTAAACATATGATTCTTCTGTTCTCAGTAAGCTGTAATGCGGATTCAGACTGATAACACGTATGTTCAGAGCTGCTTCTTTTAGTCGTAACAGATTCATTTAAACGAACCGATTGTTGCGTTAAACCAGTGCAAATGAGCCAATAGAATAATTTGTTGTTGTTATTTTACAGCACCTGGTCTTTCTCCTTCATCACAGTCAATTCAAACTGCAAGCTAAAACTCACAACTTAGCTCAAGTGTCATTTCTTTTGCCACTGCACTGTAAATACAGTAGCACTGCAGGAAACACTGTCAAAAGCATTTTAGTGCAGCATTCGTCCACATACAGATAACCTAGTACCATAAAAATCATTCAGTTTCAATATTGTTTTTAAAAAATGGACCCGCTTTTTTTTTATTCCAAGCATACATCAGCCCCTCACCTCTGCTGGTTTTCTAATAGCTAGTGATCTCATTCGGCACTGTCAGATGGTGCAGCTGACATTTGGATCTTCAAGGCTCATTTAACACTGAAGGTTGCATACTGTTTCCACCGCAATTACCCCCCAGCACATTTTCAAGAAATTCTGATTATTTTGCACTTGAATGCATTGATTTGTTTCTTTGTGTAATATTTCCCCTCTGTCAGAAGCTTTCTCATAGTACTATTTATCAAAAATAACAATGCACTCCCAGGCAAAAAAAAAAAAACGTCTCAAATATTGGAAACCAGAGTCCCCAGAGGCATTTTAATAACTAGTGCTGTCCTCCTCTGCATGTGTTTTTTCAAACTTTATGCTTTTTGGGACGCATAATGAATTGCTTTAAAAGTGCTCCGGATGTGTTTCTGTTGTTTTCTATTATTTTTTTCTACCTTCTTAATCAAGACTTTTAAGCTGCTTTTAAAATGAAAATTGTCATTGTTTACTCACCCCCACGTTCTTCCAAACACTTTTTTGTTCTGTGGAACACAAAAACAGAAATTTAACATTTTGACTAGTGTATATGAATAGTATTGTAGTCCACGCAGTTACAATGAATGGCTTCTGGAGCTTTCAAACTTGCAAAAGCACCATAAAAGTGACCCATAAATCTTGTGCGCTAGTCTCCTGAAGCCATATGATACAGAAGACATAAAAATTAAGTCATTATTTATTGATAATCTTCTCCAGTGAGCTGTTAACCAAGTCAGATTTGTAAAAGAATCATTCCGATCATCTTTGTGATCTGGATCAACGAATTAATTCAAAAGAGTAATTCATTCACAAATCTGACATGGCTACCTTTCTCATGACCTCTCATGTGGGTTTGAAATGACTTGAGGGTGTGTACACAATGATATTTTCTGTTGCTAGATTGAATTTTGTGTTCTTTTGAACCCGAGGCAGCATATTGGGCGTTAGTTGTTTTTTTTATTTAAGCGTGTAAGAGTACACACTGCACTTGTTAGAATGCACCACCAGAATGATTGAAGAAACTAGAGCAGACCTTCAAGCGGTCTCTGCGCGGTTCATGAATCGTTTTTTTTTTCTTTCCTAAAGACAGACTTCAGTCGAGGAAGTCCATCAAGAGAAAGCTCTTTGAAAGATGGCCTGACACGGGCGGCAATCAAAGCATCTGAGCGGAAATTGCACCAGCGATGGCATCTTACTTTGTTGGCATGACAGGGGAATGAAATATATCAATCTAATTTCAATTTAAACCCAGAAAAGTTTCAACCGGAGCCCCTCCGCCCACTCCCAAACTCCCGCAGCTTAATCGTCCCAGCTCTGCAGTCTCTGGTCCTGCCCCGGATCTCCACTAATTGCTGTATTTTTCTCCCCTTGTAACTCTTGAGAAGCAAGTCTGGAGATGTGGAGAGGGGGGAAAAAGGGGGTCGGTTTTTGATGGCAGATCTTAAAAGGTGATGAAAGTTGAAAGTAACATTATTGCCAGAGGGGGAAAAGTCTCAGCATATCTTTCTTTTTCCATCTTGACGGTTTGAATTTTGCATGACCACTAAAGGTCTGGAGGTCTAACGATTCTTGAGGTTGCTCTATTTATATTCAGGCAGCAAGTGCTACCCCTAGGTTGTTTCAAAATGGCCGGGTGCCGCACGCCACAGCGGCAGACGGGTTTCTCTCTGGCATTGATCTTAGCAGAGAGTAATGATTTCTCATGATTACAGACAGGCTGGAATTGTAAGGCTGGTCTCAAAGGGGAAAGAAAAATGCATTATTCCTTGTGCAGATTGCACTGTCTTTTTTTTTTTTTTTTTAAATTTCAAGTGTAATCACAACACTCTGGAAAAAGCATTATTTGCTGTAGTATCATTTCCTATTTTTTAAAAGCGGCCTGGTGAAATGAAATGCTTTATCTATTACAGATTGCCAGAGGATGGCACATGAGGTGGCTCTGTTGAAATATTTACCTCTTCTGTAAAGCGAATCTTTACGTGCGCGCTGTCAGGCCTCAGACAGCATGCTTTTGGTGTTTTTTTTTTTCTGGGTTAAGGTTATTACATGGACCACTCACGTAAATTTCCGTGCAATTCATTGCCTTTCTTCAAGCTTCCAGTGGGACTGATGTTTTATAATATTTGTGAATAAGCCTTGCCGTGTTGTTATTTCCTGAAAAGCCTTTGCTATTCATTCATCTGCTCTGTAACACTTTAGCCCTTCAGGACGTATTTGCAACTCTGTTAAGTTTTCACTCACTTTTCTCTGCGGTTGATGTGTTTGACTCTGACAAACCTACTGACACCATTCATTCTTCAACACCAGGGCTGGGACAATAAATCGATGCATCGCGATTCGTGGATCGATTGTGAGATTTTCGGAATGCATCGTGATTCTCTCTCGAATCGATTCTGAGCTTAGTTTTTAACAGCAGATGGCGCTCTAGGCTAGTTTTTAACTGCACACTCAAATGCTTACGAAGAAGAGCGCTTGTGCGTTCGGTTGAGTAATGTAAGTGGTTAAATGTACTTGCACATCGGCTTTTATGATTCGAGATTAATGTAAACACAGCCCATTGTGAACATCCTTGTAATTCGCTTCAACCTTTTCGAACTTTATGAATGATTATTTTAGGTTCAAGTGGTGCGTGTGTAAGGAACTGGAAGTAAGCAGAAAACGGCTATTTCTAAAGCACGCAGTGCCATCTGCTGTTAAAAACTAAGCTCAGAATTGATTCAAGAGAGAATCGATGGCCGGGTGCCGCACGCCACAGCGGCAGACGGGTTTCTCTCTGGCATTGATCTTAGCAGAGAGTAATGATTTCTCATGATTACAGACAGGCTGGAATTGTAAGGCTGGTCTCAAAGGGGAAAGAAAAATGCATTATTCCTTGTGCAGATTGCACTGTCTTTTTTTTTTTTTTAAATTTCAAGTGTAATCACAACACTCTGGAAAAAGCATTATTTGCTGTAGTATCATTTCCTATTTTTTAAAAGCGGCCTGGTGAAATGAAATGCTTTATCTATTACAGATTGCCAGAGGATGGCACATGAGGTGGCTCTGTTGAAATATTTACCTCTTCTGTAAAGCGAATCTTTACGTGCGCGCTGTCAGGCCTCAGACAGCATGCTTTTGGTGTTTTTTTTTTTCTGGGTTAAGGTTATTACATGGACCACTCACGTAAATTTCCGTGCAATTCATTGCCTTTCTTCAAGCTTCCAGTGGGACTGATGTTTTATAATATTTGTGAATAAGCCTTGCCGTGTTGTTATTTCCTGAAAAGCCTTTGCTATTCATTCATCTGCTCTGTAACACTTTAGCCCTTCAGGACGTATTTGCAACTCTGTTAAGTTTTCACTCACTTTTCTCTGCGGTTGATGTGTTTGACTCTGACAAACCTACTGACACCATTCATTCTTCAACACCAGGGCTGGGACAATAAATCGATGCATCGCGATTCGTGGATCGATTGTGAGATTTTCGGAATGCATCGTGATTCTCTCTCGAATCGATTCTGAGCTTAGTTTTTAACAGCAGATGGCGCTCTAGGCTAGTTTTTAACTGCACACTCAAATGCTTACGAAGAAGAGCGCTTGTGCGTTCGGTTGAGTAATGTAAGTGGTTAAATGTACTTGCACATCGGCTTTTATGATTCGAGATTAATGTAAACACAGCCCATTGTGAACATCCTTGTAATTCGCTTCAACCTTTTCGAACTTTATGAATGATTATTTTAGGTTCAAGTGGTGCGTGTGTAAGGAACTGGAAGTAAGCAGAAAACGGCTATTTCTAAAGCACGCAGTGCCATCTGCTGTTAAAAACTAAGCTCAGAATTGATTCAAGAGAGAATCGCGAAGCCTTCGGAAGATCTCAGAATCGATGCAGAATCATTTCTCGATTTGCGATGCATCGATTTATTATCCCAGCCCTATTCAACACATTACAAATAGAGCTCATACATATGTTTCAGGGGCGTTTCCTCTGAGGAGGCAAGGGAGGCAGTGCCTCCTCAAAATACTGCTTGAGAAAAACATTTGTAGTACACAAATAAAACGACACAAATATTACAAAATATAACTTAAAAAAGTGTATAAATCACTTGTTTTCTAAAGATACATTGTCCAACAGTGACACCAGCAGGTAAAGTTACAGCGGGAGTCCACGTCTCTCTTGCCTCCCCTGAGTTTTAACAGTCCGCCTAAAGCATGCGGTGACTTTGATGGGGGGTGATTGAGAATGAGTGGAGGAAAGTCACATGAGAGGAGGCAAAGCCTCCATCGCGATATGATTGGATATGCCTGGTTATGTTCGGCTGTGATTGGTTCATGAGATAAATCCCGCCTCTTTTGTTCATGCGTATTTGCGTTCGCAAATCAGTATGAATTAGGGTGACCACAGTCCTGAAATTGGGAGCTTTGTCCCACGTCCCGCAAGATGTAAGCTGTGTCCCGCATTTCAATGATCTCTGTATTATTTAAATACAGAAATGTAATAAAAACAGTGATTGTCATTGAAAACCCCATTTGCTCAGCCGTCATGTTCTATCTGTGAAAATAACCAACCAACGCAATCATAGAGAAGTGTTTTTCCGTTGATGACGACTGCGTGGACGGCGCAAAGGAATAAGTGCGGACCTCATTAAGTGCTCGAGTACCACATATGGAAATGGTCGAGTAGCACGCATGGAAAAACACAATATTCTCCATTTGTTTAACAAATTAAAAAATCGATTGCAGCTTTCAGACCCGACTTTCTTCTCATTTTAATAATACGTTTGAGGCGGCTTCTGTGGAGGTATTTTAATGGTAGATGTCCAGAGCACATTATATGCAAAAGTGCATCAAATGCACAAGTACAAATCTCTCCACTCGCAGGTGGATTCTCTTCACTCTCACACAAAACGGAAGCGCTCTCTATCGGTCAATGTGTGCACTCAAACCTTATCTTCTCTCCTGAATTTAATGTTGCCAGAAGTGCAACCTTTATGGAGTGTGGGCATCCACCAGCAGAAACATAAATCGGAGCATATGCCAACGAATGTAAATCAGTATTTACACTCTTAAAAATGCTGGGTTAAATACAAACCAGCACTGGGTAAAATATGGACAAACCCAGCGATTGGGTTCTTTTGACCCAGCATTTGGGTTACTACCCAGAAAGTTGGGTTAAACATTTTCAGCATTTTTTAGAGTGTAGCATAACAGTAGTAAATGTATCTGTCTAACATGTGTCCCACATTGTCCCACAAAATCACATCTACTGTCCTGCAACAGATCTATAGCCAGGTGGTTACCCTAGTCTGAATGAACAAATAATGGCGTTAATGGGAAGGCTAGTATAAAAAGTAAGTAAACAACTCTACTAGAACTAGTTATATACTGTATGTTCATTGACAGGTGCATTTTAGATGGCCTGTGTTTTAGTGGTGGATTTTTTCAGTGACTTTTTAAAATGATGCAATTAAAAATGATACAACAATAGCTGGTGACAAATGAATCAACCGATTCATTCAACAACACAGATTCATTCAGGGATACTACAGTTGGCTTTATTTATGAGTGAGCCACTGAAGCATTGACACAATTGATTTGTTAAAAACTTTGATGTATTCAGGTGTTAAACTATCTGTCTGTATGTAAATACTGTATATATTATGGATGTTTAATATGCAAATTTTGAGGCTTAATCAGAAGAGAGCGAGTGTTCATTAAAATTAATGGTACCATCTGCAATCCACCGGAGATTTTATACCCACTAATGTGCTTCTAATATGGCCAAACGTATGTGCACACCCAAACACCATGCCTATAAATGCTCATAATCCACAGACATTTGTGCTGAATCTGTAATATATAAATAACTTCAAAATATTTTCAACCATTATTACTATACATAAATATTCTGGCCTTTTATGTGATTCTCACAAAACTTAATCCAACGTTAATCCAATAGTTGTATTTGCCGCTCTTATTCATAAAGAGAATAAAAAAATCTGCTTTATACCCCTGCGAATATGGTCAAGCACACAATGATTCTCCTAATATAGCTCACAACTCATATAATGATTAATGTGGTCCAAATAACAGGAGAACGCCTATGTTAACCTTGAGAATTAGAGGGTAAGCCCTTGAAATCTGGCCCCATTCACTTTGCTTTACAGATACCCTGTTCGCTACATTAACTTCACCTGAGATATTTAGTCTTAGAAGACATTAAAGGCTTATCAAACTCCTCGGCTGCACTGCTCGTACTATTTATGTGCTATCTATGAGGTTCAGTATAGCACGCATATATTTGTGGTACTGTATTAAGTGCTGGAAAGCAGTTCACAGCTGGAATCCGAGCAAGAGTTTGTCACAGATGCTATCTGTGCAATCCTTCACGGCACGACTGTCTTTTATTGATTCTCTGGTGTTGGAAGTCTGAATGTCCAGAGCCACAGTTCAGTTTGAACCACATTAGAGGGTGTAAAATCGCTGATGGGTTGCAGATGGTCTCATTGATTTTAATGGAGACTCAACTCTCCTCTGATTTAACCACACAATCTGCATATTAAACATCATTAATGTGTATTTAGAAAATTATGCCTGGAGTTTATCAACCTTTCAGCTATTTACTAGATGTTTACTGCCGAAGTTTTCAACTGAAAATTAGTTTAAAATGATGGTACGTCTGGCTCATAAAGATTGAAACATTTATTAGCCGTCGTTTCTACCTCGTATTAATCTTCCAGCTTCAATGATCTGATCAGAAACGGAAAAACACTTAAATCAGGGTAACTGGGATATACTGTGTCACAGTTTGATCCAAATTAAAACCTTTATCACATCCTAAAAATCTGTTTACACCAAAAAAATGTATATACAATGCAATTCAAATGTTTTGGGAGCTCGTAGGATTTTATTATATTTTTGAAAGTCTCTTATGCTCAAAGAGCCTACATTTATTTGCTAAAAATACAGTACAAACAGTGATATTGTGAAATATTATTAGAACTGTTGTATAATTTAATATATTTAAATATATTTTTAAATATAATTTATTCCTGTGATGGTGAAGCTGAATTTCAGCAGGCATTACTCCAGTCTTCAATGTCACATGATCCTTCAGAAATCTTTCAGAATCCTTAAGAATTCTTATTTGGTGTTCAAGAAAAATGTCTTGTTAATGTTGAAAACAGATGTGCTGCTTAATATTTTTGTGGAAACTGTCATACGTTTTTTTTTTTCAGGTTTCTTTGATTATAGAAAGTTCAAAACCACAGCATTTTTTTTTTTTTTTTTATCAATGTAAATGTGTTTACAGTTACTTTTGATCAATTTAATGCATCCTTGCTGAATTCATGTATACATTTCTTTTAAAAACCAATTACATACTGACATAAATGATGTATGTAGTCATGAAATGAAAGACCTTCCCCTACGACATAATCCGATCACAAGTGGTCACAGGAGACACGTTTGAGAAGCATGTTAGATTGGCTGACCAGTGTAATTAGATCACCCATGACTGATGGTAATACCTGGTGTAAACAAGTCTGAAATTAAACTGCAGTTTTGTTTAGAACAGTTTGAATTGGAGGAAAAAGGAGCATTTGAATGATGACACTGCAGAGCCTGACAAACTTGAACCATGAAGCAAAGCGGAATAAGCACGTATGAGCCTGAATGAAGGAATCCTTTTTTTAGACTTGCGAGTTTTCCCGTCAGTGGACCTCCTTACTTCAAAGTGTGTTATCTGCACAGGCCCAGCCCGGATTAAGGGCTGACATGATTAGGTATGAAATGGCTCTTTGGCCTCCGAGAGCCCGGCCCTTTGAAGTGTCAGTGTATTTTCTGGACAGTATTGTGTGTTTGGATCAATTTACACTCTCACAGTGAAAGACAATGGTACAAGAATGGCTGACTTTACTCTGCCTGGAAGGACAGCTTGGATGCCAGGAACTTTTTATTCTGTGGTTACACTATATGGAGTGCCATGACCCCCTAGAGGTTTAAAAGTTATTTGTGGCCATCTTAATTTTGTCCCACTGTGGCATTTTCAGGATATTTTTAGTTGGGGACAGTGAAACTTTGAGATTGTAGGATGTAGCATATTTAAATCCTATGGTAATTTTATAGACTTCATTGATATCTATCACATTTGAGTGAATGTTAAGTGAATTTAAATGAGTAAAATATCATTTTGTTGGTTAGAACAGATTTTGTCAGCTCAGTAGGTAGATCATAAGTTGCAGTTCTGTTTGCCAAATATATGCCAATTTTTGGGCATGTTTTCTCTCCCTGTTTTCATGTTTTATAGCATTTTTTTTGCCAACAAATATCAACAGCTTAAAATATGCCAAAAAATATCGGCCAAAAAACACAGATGTTGTTTTCTCACCAAAACCATGTGATTTCCAACATCTGCTCAAACCAAAGTTGTGAAATGATTTAAAAATCACCCTTTGTATTCAGTTAGTGGAGAAACTGTGATGAAAGAAAACAAAGTAGTATGATTTCCTTCTTTTAAAAAAAATTACAATAATACAAGCACCATCAGTCTCTATTTAGATTAAATATGATTTGGCTTGGGTAATTTTCTAAGCCTTTTCCCACATCAAAATTTCTGTTGCACAATCTGTTAGAGTTGTGGTTTGTTCATATTTTTTTTTTTACATATTTTCTCTCCTTTTTTCATGTTTTATGGCTTTTTTTGCCAAAAATTTTCAGCATTCTGAATTTTGCCAACTAATGGCACCCCAAAAAAATCACAGAATTGTAACTAATGTTAATGCTGTTGTTTTTCTACCAAAAACCATGTCATTTCCAACATCTGCTTAAACCAAAGTAGTAAAATGATTTAAAATTCACCCTGTATGTCCACTTAGTGGTGATTTGTGATAAAAGAAAACTAAGTAGTATGATTTCCATCCTTTAAAAGTGTGAATTCAATATTTAATCCATTATATTACCTTTATATGATGTGGACATGAAAATAAATCGTAGAATAGGAATGACAGTAATGCCTGTAGACAGTAAAATTATTTTTCTAAGTTAAACCAAAAAAAAAAAAAAAAAAACTCCTCTCTTTCTCTCTCTCTCTTGAAGGACATTTTCCATTGCATGCCTCAAAAGAAAATTCAGATATCTGGCTCAAACAGCCGTGTCATGCTTTGCAGTACATTTTTTCACTGGCTGTGTTTCGTTTTGATCATTTGTGTCTAAAGAGACTGCAGCATAGGTCAAAACCTGACTTTAGCAAAAGGTATCTGAAAGCTTTTCCCGAGTCTTTTCTTCATTACGTACTGCAGGTGCTTTGCCAGAACACGATGCGTCAATGTGAACATTCTCAATCATGCGACAACAGCCCTGATCTCATGAGCAACAGTGACACAGTTGGCACACGGCGCGAGCTAGCAGATTGATAATAACCTGAGCAGCCAATCAGAAGTGAGCATCGGGTGTTTAAGTACAGCTTGGCTCTGATCGGGTTAGTGGTGTTTGTTAGCGAGTTTATCAGCGTTGACAGGATTACATGGCTGTGATTTGTGGAGGTAAGAAGCGTGGTCCTTCACAGGTGGCGTAGATCATTTAAGAGCCTGTTCATTCCATGTGCTTAAACTTCATGACATGATGGGTAATCCAAACGGCTTAACTGTTTGACCTTAAGCCGCTGAGCGAGGATCAGGGTCACCAGCGACCTGTGACACAGATTGGATGCATATAAGTGAAGTCTATGCTGCATGTAATTTAAAGAGTACTGATAACACCCACATATTTTTATGGTTAAACACTAGGCTACTTCTTAAATCATAAGTGATAATTAAAGTCATCGTTCACCCCAAAAATTAAAATTGTCATCATTTATTCACCGTCAAGTTGATGTATGGAACAAAATACTATGGAAGTCAATGGCTACCGGCAACTGTTTGGTTATTCACATTCTTCAAAATATCTTCATTAGTAATTAGAGTATTAATAGACTGTCTGCTTAATATCTGCAAACACTTTATTTTGATGGTCTCCCTACAGACATTCTACTGACTATAAGTAACTTTGCAAGTACATGTCAAGTTTCTAACCATAAAACTAACCAAACAATCTACTAATACTTTTATTAGAGTTAGTTGATAATGTAGTTGCAGAGTTACGTATAGTTAGCAGAATGTCTAAAGTGGACTATCAAAATAAAGTGTAACCTAATGTTGTTTCACACTACAAAAAAAAAGTAAATAAAAATGAATAAAGTAAAATAAAAATAAATAAAAATATATTTATATATACAGTGGGTACGGAAAGTATTCAGACCCCCTTCAATTTTTCACTCTTTGTTATATTGCAGCCATTTGCTAAAATCATTTAAGTTAATTTTTTTCCTCATTAATGTACACACAGCACCCCATATTGACAGAAAAACACAGAATCGTTGACATTTTTGCAGATTTATTAAAAAAGAAAAACTGAAATATCACATGGTCCTAAGTATTCAGACCCTTTGCTCAGTATTTAGTAGAAGCACCCTTTTGATCTAATACAGCCATGAGTCTTTTTGGGAAAGATGCAACAAGTTTTTCACACCTGGATTTGGGGATCCTCTGCCATTCCTCCTTGCAGATCCTCTCCAGTTCTGTCAGGTTGGATGGTAAACGTTGGTGGACAGCCATTTTTAGGTCTCTCCAGAGATGCTCAATTGGGTTTAAGTCAGGGCTCTGGCTGGGCCATTCAAGAACAGTCACAGAGTTGTTGTGAAGCCACACACACACACACACACACACACAAAATATATAAAAAATGTATTTAAGATTGGAAATTGTATTTACTTGCTCCTTAATGTGCATTTTGCAATATTAATTTGCATATATAGCATATATTTTAGTTATGTTTTGGTCAGAAAAAATGTACATAATTTATTTTTTGTCCTTATTGAAGCTTAGGTTTTGTGTTCCTTTGAAAAAACAACATACAATGCTGGGAAACGGCACTAGAATGATGAAATAATGACACTTTTTGTTTTTACAAACCATTTCCCAGCAACTTCACAAACTGAAGCGATTATTAAAAAAAGGATCAGACTCGGTCTACAATACAAAATGCCAGACTACACAAGAAGATTACAAGATTAGTCTTAATTAAATACTCAGAGTATTAGGAAGAATGTGTAGTGGTCTGAAATCCACCCCTTCAATTTGTTTAATCATGTCTTTTGTGGTACATGAAGAAATGCTACATGCTTGTCTTTTTGTGCATTTTTTCATGACTATAGGAGTCAGGCAGTATATTTATTTATTTATTTATTGCCAAACACCCTAGTTGTTTGGAATTTATATCTGCCTTGATAAAGAATGAATAGGTTGTTCAATATAGACAGTAGACACTGTGTGATCTGACTGAAAATATCAGTGCGGCTGGTTTCATTCGTGATGTTTTCTCTGTAATTTGGAGAACTGCTGTTGGTGAGAAGCAGAGAAGGAAAGGGTCACCACTCAGAGTGTGACCTGCTCTCGCTCTGACGTCAGCTCAAATGACTTTGTGTCAGACACTTGCAAGCCTTTTATAGGGAAGTGTCTCAAAGACGTTGTGCATTCCGGTTGGCTTTCGGTTAGTGCAAAGTAATTTTTACGGTAAATTCTAGTTATGCAATAGATGTCATGGGCAATTTTAATTCTGCATGACTTCAGAAAGAAGCAGAATATGCACCATAAACTGAAGAAAAAACAGGGATTTTTATCATTCATCCTGTTATGCCTATTTTTATGAATTCTATATTTTTACTGTAGTTGCAAAAGTGATCTAGTTTCACTTGTGCACTTTCACATGGTGTAGAGATTGTTGAAATATGTATATGGTGGCTCCAAAAAGCATTTGGACACTAAAATCACACTACAAATAAATAATGATGCACCATTTTTCTCAGAATTAGAATTTTTATTTAGTTTTTTATTGTATTCATTCATTCATTTTGTGTTAAATGAGAAAGTATCAAGTAGACATTACAAATTGCAGCTTTAGAAAGAAATATTTTATTTGATTAAACATAAAATTTATTACAAACATTTAGGCTACAACGGCCTAACATAAACTATAGAACATAAAAGAAGATAAATTGAGAAACATCTCAGTATTTTTTGTTCATACAATGAAAGTCATTGGTAATCAAAACAGCTTTTTTACCAACAGTCTTCCAAATACCTTCTTTTATGTTCCACAAAAGGGTAAGGGTAAGTACGACATTGTCACGAATCAGGCCTCTGTGGCTCTCTCCGATGGCCTCCGGAGGGCACCCTCTCCCGAGTACTAACGTTCATGGACTACATTTCCCAGACACCCCGTACCTGGGACTGATTATGGCACAGGTGTTCCCCCTTAGCTTCCCTATTTAAGCAGCGCTCAGACTCTCTATGTTTGCGAAGTCTTGTATTGCCCCGGCTACATTTCTGAGCGTTTATCCCCTATCTTGTCGTCTCTTGTGTATTACCTCGGACTGTTCTTACTAGTGTGATTCTCTGCCGCCTGCCCCGACCCTCGCTCTGCCACTGTTTATTCTCTTGGATTTCCCCTGCTGTACGTGACGCTGTTGACTGAATACTGCCTGTTTTACTCTGCCTGTTATTCTAATAAAAGCTGCAAATGGATCCGCACGCCTCTGACTCAGCGTTACAGACATGAGGGTGAGTAAATGATGACAGAATTGTAATTTTTTGGGTAAGCTATCCCTTTAATATATATATTTTTTAGTTGTATTATTATTTATTATTATTTAAATAAATAAAATAAATATATAAATATACTAAAAAATAAATAGTAGAAATACATTTGTTTCACACTAAGTATAATACAAATACATTTACATATTTATGTACTTAATAAAAATACCCTGCAATTGTACTTTTAGTATACTAAACTGGTGTACTTAAAGTCTGCTAAATTGGAACAACTAATTTTGTGCTTAATTCACTTTAATTGTGCGGACGTAGTGCTGAAGTCCAGCTTAAGATATACTGAAGTATATTTAATTGTGCTAAAGTGGAACTATTGCAACTATACTTAAGGTACACTTTGAATATCTACCATTTAAAGGCCGATATTATTCAAAGTAGGCCTGGTCGATAAAACGGTATTGATATTTATCGACGGTACACCCTCTTCGATAACGATATAAATTTTTTTTCGATATAGCGCACGATATAGGCACGTGCTTGCTGAAGTCCAACTAAATATATACTGAAGTATATTTAATTGTGCTGAAGTGAAACTTTTTAGGGATGTAATGATTACTGGTTTGACAATAAATCATGATAATATTCCCCATGGTTAGTATTACCATTTCATCTTTTAATTATCATTAAAACCATATTAGATTACCGCGATTTGAACAACTCGCGATATATAAATACTGTCCAGCATAAAGCACAGTTTTAAGTAACAGTCTCACGTGCGCACAGAACGCAGAGTAGTTTCATTTTGTGTGAAAACATGGCGGAAACTGTTGCAAGTATACTTTTGGTACACTTGAAATATCTTGCATTTAAAAACTGAAATTATTCAAAGATCTTACATTCCTCTTACATTCAATAGTGACATTGAAACACATTTTAGGCTTAAGAAATGTGCATTGTGCAAAGTGGTACTCCAAATAAAGTTTAATTATTATTTTTATATCAGCGATATGTCAGTAAATATGTTAATAGATTTTAACTATATTTAGTATGAAATAAATATATTACTTTTTTACTAGGGCTAGCAAACATCTTTTTGTGAAATGTGTTTCTTAAAAAAGCATAATGCAATAATTTGTAATATAATGTAATTTAAAGCATTTTGAAGTGTAAATTAAATGTGCAAATACTTTTTGGACTACTCTTAAGATTAAACAAATTTAAAGTAAACCAATAAATTGTCAATGAAAAGCCTTGTGCTGACATGACTGGTAGTATTATTACTAATACGACCATATTAACCCTTAAATGCATACCTCGGGTCTTTAGCGACCCGGGACATCATTCTCTACCCTCTCCCTCCTTCATTTTTTTAAGTTAGACATCAACTTTCTTAGTATTCCTCAATCTATTAATTATAAACAATATAACAAGAAAAAATAGTAAAATATAAAAGAATGCTTGTTTTCTGATTAATTTTTTGTAAAAAAAAGTGTATAGGGTCGCTAGAGACCCGAGGTATGTAAATGTGTAAGTATTTTTTCCTGCACAACTATATTTAAATATCTGATGACTCAATATGTGCAATGCATCTTTTTTCCCTTAAGGTGGCACTGTTTGATACACAATGATGACGTGATGTTTCACTCATAATTACCACAGGCATAAAACAAATGAATATCATCAGCGAAAATTTAACTGGTTTGAATGGCTTTACTGCAGAGCAATTACTATACGCAATGAAATATAAATGTCACTGCCATTTGATGCTGGATGTGGTGAATAAGCTGCCAGTGATCAAAATATTGAATATGAAGTCATTGAAAATGATAGTTTTGAGAATAGGTTGAGATCGTGAATGTGAGGCAGATGTTGAATATACTGTGGAAGTGCGCTCTGAAGATGACAGCGATGGTAAAATCATCTGCTCAAATTGAACCCTTTTAAGTTTCAAAAGGTAACGAAATATGCTTTATTTTATTCTTCTGTAATTGTTCTTAAAATATCAAGAGAGTTTTTTGCTATTGCAGCAGTTAGAGATCCATCCGTGCTGGATATATAGGTCCGGATCGCTAAAGACCCGAATTTGTAATAATGATTGGCGAAACATTCATGCATTTAAGGGTTAATTGCTTTAATTATTAAGCCGCTCTGATCAGCTCTGTCATGCAGTGTACCGTCAACATCAATTTTTAGTATTGGATCAATTCAGGAGACAATATTGCTGTTGTAGAAAGCGGACACATCTGTGGCGCTCTGAGCGCGCTCAATCACCGCCTCTGACCCTCCGCCAATGCAACCAGAGGTGTAGATACCACAAGGTTATACCTCCGTTGATTGACAGGCCTCGGGGAGACCATTGTCAAATCCTCCACCTCTTTGCCCTGTGTGTGGTCAGACTCTGTTTTCTGTCAGAGTGACAGGAGGAGGCCGTGTTTTTTGGCACTGAATGTCTTCTCTTGTTCCAGCCCAGCAGATTGTTACCAGCGGTCTGTTGTGCAACTGCTGGCTGCGGGAGGAGTCTCAATGGGGAATATGAGTGAACAACATGATTTGATTTCAGTTATTTTTTGCAGCAGGGCTGTTTTCTCTGCTCTCAGCAATATGAAACCAAACCTGCCAGTACCTAGTGACTCTCCAGTGAAAAACAGCCCACACTGCTGCAGCATTTATAGCCCACAAATGTTCCACTACAAGCTCGGAGAGGCTATTTACCTAAAGGAGTGACATTATTCTTATATTTTGCAACATGTGCGGTTAATAGATGTGAACAAAGCGTATCATTGAAGTTAAGGATATTTTTAACTACAGGTTTTGTCTGCTGTTCAAATAAAAGGTCATTGATTTCTTTCAGAAGTCTGTTTTTGCTGTCACTCGGTGGATATTAAAGATCCGGTTCTGCATGCAAAGTATTTTAATGCATTTCATTTAGGTGGCTAAATTATACATGGCCCATGTTGTTTGTGTGTTTTATTTTAAGTGCTGCATGTCATTGGCTGTGTTTTTGATCAAATTTGGTGCCAGGACATAGGACAAACAGTTTTATTTGTGTTGATGTTTGCTTTCTGAAACCACTACACTTTTTACAGGCCAAATCATTAGTGTTGTGTTTTTGTTTTTTTAAGCAATCCAGAATAAAATAAAATAATAAATAATTTATAATAATTTATTTTAATAATACAAATTATTATTATTACTTTTAGTACTTTTAGTACTGATAAAATAAGAGTCAGCTACATAATTTCAGGTTTTTATTGGGGGTGTTTATCATTTTATGTGTTGTAATTTTATTCATTACAATATTTCTTGTTTACAACAATTTTATGTTACAATTTCAAACTTGTGTTTTGTGCATTGTGAATATTTTACTGGTTTAATTTAGTCTGAAAGCCTATAATAGGTGTTTTAATAGCAGGTTCTACTGTGGCAACATGCCCCACTGTTAAATAAGCTGTATCTCTTAGTATGACAGTGGAAACGTGCAGGGTTTTTATTTTTATTTATTTTTTTTTGTAACCAAGACTTTAATGGATGTGTCTTTCAAAAATAAAATTCTCATCTGCAAGAAAACTCTGACAACAAGATTTGGTCTCCCCATGTCTTATCTGGCCTGTTGGTTATCCTGTGAACAATTAGTTCTCACTTCCAACCAACATAGCAAAACAATGAAAAATTAGGTAGATTACAAAAGATATCTCTTGAGAAATTACAGAGGTCATTACCTGCACTCCAAAAGATAAATCAGATACTATAGAACCATTGTTAGACCAATAAACTCTCACTTCTTTTCCTCTTCTTTAGAATTAAACCTAGCCATCGGCTGCAAAACGGTGAAATTAATTCGTAATCTAATTCGCTCAAGGGAGCCAAAACACTCCATCATTTCTGAATATTCAACACAATTCTCATTTTCCTTTTAATCTTTCACACACTCCCTCTCTTACATTGACTGCAAATGAAATACTTCAGATAATATGAGGGAGGTTCAGCCTTTGAGAACAATTATTAATTTTTACCAGCTTGCTAGAGGTGTTTCAAAACTCCCCTGGGCCTCGCTGTGTGCCGTCTGCCGTAGTGCCGCAAATCAAAGCGTAGATAATTAAGAGATAATAAGACGATTCTTAAGGCTGCTTTCCTTCTGAGCGAGTGACTCAAGTCAACTGTCTTAAGGAGGGAAGATTGTCCGGCTCATTCTCTGTCTGAATTGTGCAATTGTGAAACTGAAGAACATCTCGTCTCCTGTGGAACAAGGTCATCTATCTGCGTTAGCGCTTCAAACAGAGTGCGTGACCGTTTGCGGCCCGATGCAGCGACCTGGAGCTGAGCCTCATCTGCGTCGAAGGACTCACGTCTGCTGCCGTGTGCTCTGCTGCCATTGGAGATTCATTGTAACAGGAGAAATTGCTTTTGGAACACATCAGCTGGAGTGTGGCTCTGGAATTAGGCTAAGGGAAATAGATGCACAGAGGAACACAACAGCAAGAGCAGAACACAGTGGTTCCCTTCTGTTTATGACATCATGATGAAAATAATATTGATTTGCATCCTTACTGTCAATCATTTCATTACATGATCTGTCAGTTAAATTACAAATAACCAGTATGCTGAGAAAAAGTGCACAAATTAAAAATTTGAAAAACATTTTTGGCAGACAAGTAAATAAGTGAAGAAATATTACATTTCTTTACTAAATTAATGTTTACACACACACACACACACGCACATATATATATATATATATATATATAGTTAACTTTTAATTATTAAAACAATCACATTTAAAATATTTGTATTATTATTATTATTATTATTATTAATATTAACTATTTTGAATGTAACTATTTATATATTTAGTCATATGTAATGATATGCTATGTTGATATTTAATTTTACATATCAGTGTAGTTTTAGTGTCAGTGAGAGTATTAGAGTATAGGTTTTATTAATATTTTGAATCAGTTTTTTATTTTTATATTTTTGGTTTTAATTTTAAGTTTTTTAAGTTTGTTGTATTTTGATATATATAGCTAGTATCATATACATGTATTTAGCATAAATGTGTATTATTTAATACATTTTTTTCTGTCTTTGACTTACAGCATCATGAATTGATTTTATTTCAAAGTTATTTTACTGTTTACAGGTTTGATTGTAACGTCTTACCCTATATAGTCTGACTGCCTGCTCCGATATGTCCTACACAAAAATAAATGTGTAAAATTGATAGCCCTAATCTTTATTTGCATGTATTTAGTGCATCAAATGTTTTTAGTCAGCTATTCAGCTGTGCAGTGACACAACAGGCCTGAACCCATCAGTCGCCCCCAATATCCCCTCTCTGAACCCTAGGAATGCCCCAAGATGTGCCCACCTGAAATATGCATCTGATTTTCCACCATCTAAACGGCGCCTCGCTTGAAGTCTGCTCATGCTGCGCTGGTGGGAATATTCAAAGCTGCACTTATGAAATATTTATCAGAACACGAAAATTTCCCTGTATTTTAATTACCTGTTTTATACTCGAGGTACAATAAAGATTAAGTGAGCCCACTGCTGAAAGGTGGCTCAGTGTTCATTTACAGAGATTATGGTGAATAATTAAAATCTTTTTGGTTGCTCTGCGGATTGGAAGAGGAACCAATGAAAGGATTTATTCAGAGTCAAGCCACATCCATTAATTTTGAATGCGGCCCAAAGCACCTGCACAGAGTGTTGGCATGTTTTATCGAGAGAGCGGCTGTGTTTTCCAAGATCACATGCCCGGGAGGTCCCACTCAATGGTCTTCTCTGCAGAATCTATACGTTGTGTGTCATCACACATAAAGCCCCTTAGCTAAACATAAACTCCTCTAACAAGTAAAAAAACACCTTCAGTATATTCAGGACTGAAACTCCTACGCGAGTATGTGAATTCATGTGTTTCTAGCGACACAAACATGATTTTCACATGTGGCAGCAATTGATAGCGCAAAGTACATGTTGCAGTCTTAGACAACGTTCAGAGGTCCGGAAAATGTAATTTTGTTATTTTATCATTAATGTACTATTATACTTGTAGTTTTGTTAATGTTTTGAACTGTTTTTTATATTTTCTGTTTTCATTTAGTGCTGTCAAAATTAGCGCGTTAATGCAGGCGATTAATTTTTTCAGTTTAACGCGTTAAAATTATTTAACGCCGTTAACACAGGGGTGGAGCCTACGGTTGGCCACCCCACTCATAACTGCTACTTCTGTCTCTTTTTTTTTTACATGAAGTGCATTTATTCAGTCGCAGAACGTATTTATGACCACATCAAACCGGAGACGTTTCAGACGCGCGCTCCACATTACTTCAAGCGCAGAAACTGTACTGTGCTCGCAGTGCGCGATCTTCAATTGCACGCACAAAGGCGCCGGCGCGCGTTGTAGCCTGTATCATTTCATATCAAAGCGTGAAAGAAACTACGTGCATGCAATGTCGTGGTCAGTTAAGGCATGAAGTTATCAAAAAGGCGATTAAAGCTGCCATAAAACATGTGCATTAGGGATGGGCATCTCATGACTCAGGCCGATACGATACGCATCTCGATGCATAGCCAACGATACGATACATTAAAGATACATATGAAGCAGCTACCGATGCGATGCGATCCGATTCACCCCTATTACGTTGCAGTGCGATCCGATTCCGATTCGATTCGATTCAACATAATGCGATTCGATGTAATACGATGCAATGGAGAAAATATGATCACTTTTAATGCCTCGAGGCCTGTTTCATAAAACAAGTTTACCAAATAAGCCAGGCTTATTTCAGTTATCTGACTCATTGTCAAAGGATTTGGTTCCATAAAGCAAACTTAACATACTGTAGATCAACCTCAGTCACTGTGGCAACTTATGCTGGGAAACTAACCTGGTCTAAAGCAGGTTAACTGTCAGGCTAAGCTGAGTTCCTCTAACACTGACCAATAGCAATCCAATGATATTACTACTCTCTCACATACTATTATTTGACTTGTTTTTTACAGTTTCTAGCCATGCAGCCTTTCTCTCTGGTTGTATTACAGCTGTACCTTTTATAGTTTGCAGAACAGATAACAGAACATTAGAACATTGCAATCTAACACACCCGATTCAACTCGTCAGTTCATTAGTAGAGACTTTAAGACTTGAAATGGTCAGAAAAGGTAAAGAGAGTTGAGAGAAAATACGATGTGTGTCAGATCCGAATCACGTTCAGCAGCGGCAGCTCTTAAAGAAATAGCAGCCAAACGAACCTAATAACCAGCTGCTGTGATGTCTGTTCATCAAGAATAAAAGAAAAAAAAGGAAATCAATAACTTTTATAGCTTTAAGGATTTATCTGTATTTAGCTTAGAATTTAGTGTTTGATAGCTTTATTCAATTGCTGTATATTTCTGCTGAAGGGCACAGGTAGCCTAGCTAAATATGACATTTATTATAATGGGTTTATGTGAAGATTGTTTTAAGTTCACTTAAATTAGAAGTTTTTAAAGTCTAATAAATGTTCAAATTGATAGCTCTTAATTATAATTTAATGTTGAATGGTTATAGTCAATGGTTAAATATTAGGGGGACATTTTTTATAGAGAAATCAGTAAAAAAGATGCCATTAAACAAATATTAAAAAATACTGTATTTATGTTGTTTGTACATTAATTTGAAGATTGAATGTGAAATTATTGCAATATAAAAGTTTATTTAAAAACTTTAATGTTAGGTGGGATTAACTGTGATTAATCACGATTAATTTCAGAAAGAATGTGCGATTAATTAGTTATTTTTTTTATTGATTGACAGCACTATTTTCATTTTAAAGTTTTTGTAATTTTGTTGTGAGTTTTTGTCATTTTCATTAGTTTTTTTTATGTCTATAGTTTTAAAATTACATGAAATTAAAGGGTTAGTAGAACTATCCCATTAAATTAAATAGGTTCATATTTTTAATCAGTTTTTCTTTTCATATTTGTTCTTTTCATTTTTCTTTTCATTTCAGTTTTGTAGTTTTATTGTGCATTTGTTATTTTTAGTGTATATATGAGCAATAGCACAATTAACAGCTGAGCCCAAGCCTCTGTTACTAATTCGAAAACGTCACTTTAGAACTAGTAATGAGGGAACGGTGAGTTGCTTCATTAAAAGCTTATTGTATTACTGTATTAAAAGCAGTGTATTATGTGGAGTAAAGTATTATGAAAGTATTAATGTTTTGTAATTTCATTTTTAGTAGTTTATTGTGCATTTGTCATTTTATTTGTCATTTCATATATATATATATATATATATAATTCAATTCTATATTACAATATATAATATTATGTCAAAAATCCTTTAAAAATGTAATTGATAAAATTGATAAAAGTCATACAGGTTTGGAATGACATGAGGGTGAGAAATTTGACATAAAAGTTAACTATTCCTAACTATTCCTATAACTTTCTAATGAAATATTCATACTAAGTAACATTTACATATAAATTCTTGCCTTATTTTAAACAAACACATTGACATCACTGTCATCTCATAAACAGGTAGATGGTTGTAATATTTTTAACTGAGGTCAGAAGGTGGTTTTCCTTGAGTGTTGAGTTCCTTGAGTTCTTAACGACTTGTTTAGGTGAAGGTGTTCCTCTGGGAACTGTCCCTGGAGGCATGTGTGTTTTTGTCTTGGCAGGCACTGGTGAGCATGTGAGAAGGGCGCTGTGCTTGGCTCATTTACATTGATGGCAAGACTTCTCCTTTGCTGGCATTTTCAACAGCCATTGATCCACTGCCTGCCTGATTAATCTTCTATAAAAGGATCAGGAGTCAATTAGTGTCTGAATTTCACTTTGAATTCCACGTGTGCATCACCTTTCCCTTGAGGACCCCGACCCGTCTACATGCGTCCTCTGTACCGCACTCCTGAAATATCCATCTCCAGTCAATTGACATGTTTCCCCTTCATTCCTCTCAGAGTAAAGAATACATCTGCATACCAAAGACAAAGGATGTACCTGCAGGAAAGAGACGCGTGTTTTAGCTACCTAGAGACTGAATCAGGTTTCACTAGGATTCATTAGCTTTCTGTTTTTAAGTAGAAGCGAGCAGAGGGTTGACATAAGATATGACAAGATAGTGCTGTGCTTGCCTGTCTGGTAATGGTCATAGGTCTAGCTTTGTGTTCCAAAACCTAGGGAGCTGCTTACCTAGAGAGTATTTTAAGGCATTATAATGTAGCAATCCCAGAATGCCTTTTGTCAAGCACAGAGAAATGTGAAGTAGAAGTATATTTGTATTTCATTCAAAATTGTAAGTTAACTTAAAAATTATAGATGGATGGTGCGTAAAATTCTGGCCAATACAGATAAGTTGATTTTTTTTTCATGTTATGACTAATAACTAATAAATAGCTGATTTTAAAATCTATACTGTTTTGTCGAAATAGATTAAAAGTAAAACACTAAAAGCTAAAATCAGTAAGTACTACAAGTGAATTTAGAAATTACAACATTATAATACTGTTTGAAAATGCATATTTTACAATTTGCTAAAGATTACTTTTTTTTTTAGTATAATTAAATTAATGTTTTGTAAAGGTTCATTTTATGTGTGTTAGACGATGGCGAATCTAAGTGTAATCTAAAGGTAAAAATAAAAAAATCTATATATATTAATAAAAGAAATCTATATAAAATCGTAAAAAAATCTAATATCCGCCATATGATAATAGCTATATCATGCATCTCTCATTGAAGCAGTTTAGTCCGAAGGATGAGGGTTATCCCTGCTGATAGATGTTGTAACTTTACCATTCTGAGGGCAAAATTATTCAGGGAAGGCTACAGTTTGCGTTAAAGCGGTGTCTTTAATAATCATACATGTTCCTGTTGTAGGCGTTTTATATCACCTCTGCATGAATATAATATTGATAACAGTGTGTTTAAATGTACGACAATGACATTTTTTACTTTTTTTCAGGTGATTCAACGCAGAGAAGATGGCTCTGTTAACTTTTTCCGTGACTGGGAAGCTTATCGTGAAGGATTTGGCAAGATAACAGGAGAGCATTGGCTTGGTAAGCCTTCCGTGTCACTATCTGTAATGCAGTCTGTCTAGAAAAAGCTTTAGTAATATTAATGCCACTAAGAGATGTATAGAACATTTCCAAACAGTTGTAACAGTTGTAACACCAAACAGAGGTGTTACAAATGTTTAAAACAATGTTTAGTTGCATGCAGCTGTAATATTCATCTCTGCATATTAAACAATTTATATCATATATAGTGTAAGTACTATATATTATGTGATAATCACTATACAAATAGATAGTTTGGTTCATAATATTTTATCAAACACTTTCCATTGAAGGAGCAAAACTAACCAGAATAGCTGATCATGTTGTGTCTGAAATGTAAGTAACTTTATATAACTTCTTGTTTATAGAACTGTTGTATAAAAGTGCACCCACAACCGTGAATCACAGTTTCACACTTTTTGGTTTTGAATGGCAGTAATGTCTTTAAAAGCAAGCTGAGGAGTTATTCTGCTTCTGTCGTGACACACACACACACAAACACGCTCATCATGTTTGTCACTCTTTTATATATGACTGTTTTTCCGACAACTGTAAGGAACACGGGCGAGTTCAGTTATTGCCATGGTGAGCTGACAGCACGGACAAAATGCCAAGCTGTGTGTCCAAAGCCGAGCGTAGCAGATGGCTATGGGTGGACAGGGAGCAGAGCTTTATAAAGAGACTGAATATAGCGAGGAAACTCATCATAGCGTCCACTGATCAAGCATTGGATATTTTTTGCTTCTATCCAATACTGGAATTAAAGATTAGTGCTTGTTGATTCAGCTCACTGTTTTTTAAGGCAGTAGTTTATTAAAATTTAAAGTGCTGTCATTATTTACTCAACCTTATTTTATTCCAAACCTGTATTCTGCTGTTTTTTTCCAAGACGAATAAAATAAAATAAAATTAAATTAAATTAAATTAAATTAAATTAAATTAAACAAAATTAAACAAAAATAAAATAAAATATTAGATTAAATATAAATTAAACTAAACTAAACTAAACTAAAATAAAGGCAATTTCAGAATGCATTGTGACGGTCAGAGAAATGTGAAGTATAAATATATTTGTATTTCATTCAAAATTGAAAGGTAACTTTTTAAAAATGTTGGCCAATACAGATAAGCTAATTGGATAATACATTTTTTTGTTATGACGGATAACTTACAAATAGCTGATATTAAAATTATATTATATGCTATATGCTATTCTATAAAATAAAATAAAATTGGTCTAAAATCTATTAAATAAAATAAAAAATAAAGGAAATCCCAGAATGAATTGTGACAAGCTCAGGGAAATGTAAAGTATGAATATATGTGTATTTCATTTCAAAACTGAAAGGTATTTTATTCAAATAAAAATAAAATAAAATAAACTAAAATAAAAAAGTCAAAACACCATATAAGTAGTCCATGTCTTCTGTTTGGAGTTAGGTCTGTTTCTCACACAAAGCTATGATATGGCTTCAAACCTGGAATAGTCGTATACTCTACTTTTAAGATACTTGACAAACCAGGTTGCTAGTATGAACTGTCATTGTATGGGAAAAAAGCTTAAAGATTCTCAAAAAATATTCGAGAATCCGTTTGAAACGATGTGAGGCGATTAAATGATTTTATGGATGACCTATTCTTTTAAACCTGATAGATGGAATAAGGAAAACTGTGGTTTGTTTGTGTATTTTCCGTGACAGCCGGTTGCTCTCCAATATGTTGGACGTGGAGAAGATAAATTGCATTTTCGTTTATTTACTGCAAGGTTGCTCCTCTTTCAAGGTAAAAAGATGGAAATATTTTCTGCGAAGGCGATGCTTATGGGCTGCGTCTTGTTTCTTTTTTCGCCTTTGCCTGATAAACATTTTCGGTCTAGACTTGTAGAGTTGTTGTCTGTAATGTGCGCTCAGGGTCCTGTGTCTCAATCAGCTGTGATGAACTAAGACAGGCCCGTCACGGAGTGTCATCTTGGAGAGATTGACGGCTTCACAGCGAGTGCAGGACAGCACTGGCTAGCAGCGTCTCTCACGCCCGCTGTGGCTGAGAATGACTTTTCCCATGGCCTGCTCCTTTTTCTTCACAGTGAGTAAGACCAGCCTAGAGCAATTCCACAGGCTGTTCAACACAGGATATTGCTTGTGCCGCTGGTGGTCAGGGGTTCGGGTCCCTGTGGGCAAGCCCAGGATGGAACAGTCCTCCCTGGAGTGACGAGGTTCAGGGCCCTGCCTCATGGTGAAGATGTGCATCGGTGCCAATGAGTTGAGCTGCTCCAGCCCACGCTCTTAATCAATAAGAGACATGAGGGAGCTGGAGACAATTAACCTCCAGGGCTGGCGAAATGAGTTCCAGAAAACATTAACAACACAGACTCATCAGGAATGAGGTGACAGGGAAACCGGGGAGGGCAGAGGACCTGTAGCAAGAGACAATCTAGCCTCTCACCTCCAACAAATAGGATACGGAGCACAGTTCACAATAGCTCTGTTGCAGAACTTGCTCGGGCGCCATTCTGAATTGAATTGGGAATGCCTGATCAATTCCAGTTCAATTGCTGGATTTAAACTGATTCTGAACAAACAGGATGCAGAATTGCTGTATTTGAATGTAAGAAATTAGAATTAAAGTGCATTGGAACTCATTTTAAGTAGAAAAGTTAAACCTTTGAATGTTGGTTTAACAAAGCCTTGGCTGAAAGTTTTGAAAAAAGTAAATCAAAAAGGGTCACACTTTATTTTAAGGACCAATTCTCACTATTAACTTACTATTAACTATGACTTTTGCCTCATTAAACTCCTAATTTGCTGCTTATTAATAGTTAGGGTTAAGGGATCTAAAATGTGGTCATGCAGAATAAGGCATTAATATGTGATTTATGAATACCAATAAATAGCCAGTATGCTTGAATAGAGTGCTGCAGTGATGACGTATTTTTGTAGTCCAACCCAGAAGTTTGCATCACCTTGGTTCCCTCCACAAAAACCCAATAGGATTTTTCCATTGGCTTTTGGATTATTGCAAAAAAATAGCTCTGTGGCCAACAAACATTTATAATTCCTACACATTTTTTTCATCATGATAATCTTTACAAATGAACACAACTTTTAGGAATTTTAAGGCCTCAATCGGCAGAAGTAGGCTATAACAAACTACACCACGGTTGCATGACTTTGACGCCGCCATCACCAAACAACGACTCTTTCAGTCTTTATTTAAATGTTTGAGGTTGAAAAGTTTGCAAGACCACAATTATAAACCCAGTGAGGCTGTGAAAGCAGACTAGTGAGTAGTTATGTTTACTTGATAGCCATTATGACATTCAATGTCCCTGACAGCCTCTGTAGTCCATTTAGCCACTTGTAAATACCTTTAAAAAAAAAAAGAAGAAAAATAAAAATCATGAATGGGGTATTACTGATTTATTTTATATTGTGGAATTAAGTCTGAAAATATCTTGAGCTTGTGTTAACCACAGACCTTTTTTAAGGCATTTAACCGGAAAAAAAAGCTCATTTCCATGGTTTGGCCTATGAAAATATGTCATCCATGTAGTACTCTATTAAACTTCATTACATTCCTCTTCCTGTCATGCCAGTTCAACTTCCTGTGGGACGTGACCAATCTAATTGAAATTCAGACTCTTAAACTTGTAATCATAAACTGAATTCATTAGAGATTTACATTGCTAAGTGATCAGTGTGATGCTCGAATAAGCATAAAAATACAAAAATTGAATTAAGTAATTAAATTTTTAATTAAAAAACTTAACTGAACTTTTTTGCTGATACTTTTCAATACTGAGTAAAATATAATTATATTTATCAATAATTCTTTTGGTTTCTCAGTGAAACTTATGAGCTACTTTTGTCGTGCATGCAAGCGAGGATCGTTTTAGTACTGCATTACCAATTAGCATGAAATGCTTATGCATAAATGTAAGTCGAATATTAAGGGAGAGATATGAATATTAATGCACACGAGTGTATTTTTGTGTCATCAAAGGATAGGTTTGAATTATCATTCCATAATTTCCTTTTGTAGTTTATTAGCATATCCATTCATGATCAACCTCCCAGAGCACTATAAATAAGTCTTTTATCAGTCATTTTCACATAATTCTGTTGAATTGCTTATAATAAGTCATTCCCATTCCCTGAATATTTACAGATGAGTGTCGATACAAGACTCAAGTGCTCATCAAAAGCTCACACACTTACACTTGCGAGGAACTCCCATGAACTGCTATTGTTCTTAATAATTATAATGATTACATCCTAACCATAGGGAAGAGTGAGAAGTGTTGTAACCCGGGGTGAGTTGTAACACCATCTATTTAATTAATAAAATAAGCTAGGGAGGGGGGATCATACGTAACCACCACCCAACTGAGGTGATAGTAGAAGTGATAGAAGTCTCTGTGCAAGTATTTACAGGATGTTAAGGTAAAGTGTACCCTAGTGAAATATAAATATACTAAAATGTATTTGAAATACATTTATTCCATGCTAAGTATAAATACATTTAAACATTTATGTACTTAATAAAAATACCCTGCAATTGTACTTTTAGTATACTAAACTGGTGTACTTAAAGTCTGCTAAATTGAAACAACTAATTTTGTTTTGTTAAAGTAGTGCTGAAGTCCAACTAAAGATATACTGAAGTATATTTGATTGTGCTAAAGTGGAACTATTGCAAATATGCTTCAGGTACACTTTAAATATCTTGCATTTAAAGACTGATATTATTCAAAGATCATGCAATCCTCATCAATAGTGACATTTTAGGCTTAATATTAATATTGATCTGCACTGTGCACAAGTAGTACTCCAAATAAAGTTAATTATCATTTTTATAACAGTAAGTCTGTAAATATGTTAATAGATTTGAACTATACTTAGTAGTATAACTGACTGTATCAAGCTTTATATCTGGGAAATGCCAGATCAGCTAATCAACTATTTCCATTGTACTTCTACTGAACCCATCAAGATTCAACAAAATAACAGTGAAAATACCACTACTTTTTTAAAACATACTTTTATTTAGCATGGATAAATTAAATTGAACAAAAAAAAATATTTAAAAATAAATTTGTGTAAAATAAAATTGTGAAAAAAATGTATCACAGTTCCCTAACATGTTTTCAACATTAATAATAATAAAAAAATGTTTTTGAGCAGCAAATCAGCATATTAGAATGATATCTAAAGGATCATGTGACCATGAAGACTGGAGTAATGATGATGAAAATTCAGCTTTTATATTACATAAAATATTTTCAAACTATAAAACAATTATTTTAAATTGCATATTTTTTTTTACAAAAATTTGTGTTATTTTTGCTCTATTTTGAGCTTTATAGGGGTGATTCATTGCGATTTAACTTTTTTAATGTTAATTAGTGTGTAATGTTATTTGAGCATAAACAATATCTGCAAAGTTACGAAGCTGAAAGTTCAATGCAAACGGAGATATCGTCTTTTAAAATTCTGGCAGTTTAACTCCTACAAAAATGGCTGGTAGGGACTTCAACAAGTTACTTCCCGGGTTAGTGACATCACAAACCCAGATAAACCCCGCGTGCAGTTGCCGTACTGTATTAAAGCTTTAATCAGGATAAAACCATATATTAAAAGCTAACATAAGCAGTAGCATTTACAAATAACAGCGTATCTAAAAGTATGAGACAACAACAAAAAAAACATAGGCCTACCATTAAAAGCCGTGCTTGCACAGTTTAGCCAATCACAACACACTGGGCTAACTAACCAATCAGAGTCCATCGCCTATTTCTGAGGGGAGGGAGGGGCTTCATAAAAGAAGGAAAGATCAGTGCATTTTTCAGAAAAGAATAAATTATGTAAATTATGTAAAAAATAATCAATTTTTAAAAAAACGAAGCATTAACACATGTTAGACTGCACCCCATAAACACAATCAATCCTAGAAAAAAAAACAGTGAACAACCCCTTTAATGAGCATATGAGACTTCTTGCAAAAACATTTAAAAACTCTTATACTGACCCCAAAATCAATTATGAGAATAACTACAATGAAATTATTTACCAAAAGTAAATGTCAAATTTCAATAACAGTTATATAGTCTATTAAGGTTCCAAAAATGTTTGTGTGTGCACGTTAACAAGATCACAAATCAAATAATAAAGCAGACATGAAATTGTGGTGAACTTTTTTTTATGAGAATCCCATTGGCCTGTTCTTTTGTGAAGTGAACTTGCTTCTTTTGCCCAAAATAATGAACTTAAGGAAGAAAAGGGTGTATTTAATCACATTTACTCCGCAGTCATCACATAGTATTCCTGAAAGTCTGTCCAGCTCCACCTCAGCAGAAAAAAGGATCGTCGCCTATAATCTCATCGGCCCTCACAAGTCTTGTCTCATCACAAATGTGTCCTGACAGAAGTCAGAAATTGGCACAACTGTTTACACTACAAAAGATTTAGCTATTAGTTTGCTCTTTGTCATGTTTTTGGATACAAGACAGGACAGATGGATGTTTCTGATGGGCTTTATGTTGATGTAATCTCACTGAGAGACTATGTGAGAATTTTTCAGCATAATTAATATGAAACGTGTCTGGTTTGGCAGTGCTGCACAGCATGTGGTGTTAGCGATGTCAGTCGGCACTCATTAAAGCTGAAATCAGTAATATCTTCATAATTGGAAAAATAAGAGGTCAATAATAGACTCTTGTCTTTTCAAGGAAGCCAATAAATATCTTACTTATACTTGAGTCTTTATATTAAGGAAGTAGTTTGACAATGAAACATCTCTAATACATGACTCATAACAAATGCTTTGCAGTTTGTAATGGTGTGTCCTCAGTCCTTATCTTCCTGAGTGCAGATACTGTCACAATATCTAGACAGAGATAGAGTCAAACAGTGAAACTGCTTTGCAAAGTATGCGATGACAGACAGTTTAGTCTGACCCTGTGAACTTCCTTCTGGCAAGGAAACTTTGCAGAAGTTGGTCAGGCTAAAGGCTGTGGTCGATATATAAAAGACTATGCAGAGGTAAAGAACAAGAACCATTATTTCATTCATTGATTTTTTTTCTGAAGATATCATATTGCAGGGCTCACCAATAAGGATGGATTGCCTGGGGGCCAGTGTGAGAGTGTTTCTGTCACTTGCCCAATCTCTAGTAAGCACACATACATCTCCAAGATGTCTGCTAAAGAGCACTTAATCTGGAAAGCATAGCTTTTTATTTATTGTGTACATACTTTGCATGCATTCCAAACCATAAATGTCTCGAAGACATCCATCTTTTAGATGAAAGCGCATGCATCAGATGGCATCTAGGTGATGCATATGTGTTTGTGCCTGTGCATTTTGAATCTACATGTTTTTAAACCTTGCAAACCTAAGCATTTGATTTTCTGTGATGCACTGAATATTATTGTGATTTTACTTTTTGCATATAGAGGTTTTTGTATGGACTTGTGATGGTCTTGGAAGCATCAGTTAGAATAGATCGAAAATTACAAACCATTGTGGAATGTTCTAGATCATATGCAGTTGTTTTCTAGCTAAAGTGTTTTTATCAGTATAGTTGTCATTGTCACATTATCGCTGTATAATTTTCATCTATTCTTGATCAATAAAAATGCAGGTTGCATATGTAAAGAAACTGTTAACTGTTAAAAAAAATAAAAAATGAGCAAGGATGCATTAAATTGAAAATAGTGACAGGAAAAATATTAAGCAGCAACAAATGCTTTCAATAATACCGATTAATTATACATTTATTTTTATTAGATATGAATAATTGAGAACAATAATGAATTACAGTAATTGAGCAGCAAATCAGCATATTAGTCAAATTCAGCTTTGCCATGACAGAAATATATTGCAATATATACACTGAGATATATTATTATTATTATTATTATTATTATTATTATTATTATATCAAAATAGAATAGAAAAGTTATTTTAAATTGGAATAATAAATAGTAGCAGTTAAAATATTTCTTGTAAATCTCAAATTTAATTACGTTTATCAAATTTGTAATCATGTGTCAAATGTAATCAAATTAAATATAAAACCAAAGCTATTTGCAGGGGTGCACATAAGTTGTTCAGCCTGGTTCTCATAAGAGAACCTGGAGATTTGGTTTGGTCCTCACACTGCACATAGTGTAACCCATTAAAAACTATGAACTCTGTCAGTTGGTACATTACTATATTAAAGTGATTTTTAAGTTGTACATAAGGCAGCATTTATATTTAAAAAAAATAAAAAAAATAAAATAAGATATTGCATAATAAAAAACATACTATAATAAATGTGTATTATAACCAGGGGTGCACATATGTTTTTCAGCCTGGTTCTCATAAGAGAACCTGGAGATTTGGTTTGGTTCTCACACTGCACAGTGTAACCCATTAAATAAAACTATAAAAAAAATAAATTAATCGTAGTGATAATATTGTTGCACTTTATTTATTTAGCTTTTTTTAAATAAAATAATAAAAGAATAAAGTGTGATAATACTATTATATTTTAAAATAAAAAGGGAGTATTAAATACAACTGTTTTATAGTAAACTTAAAAATAAAATGCTAAGTAAGTATATGCGCTTCCGGGTTTAGCGCTGCCGACTGAAGCGCATCAGTGAATGAAATGTCACAGTTTTGCACTGTGCTTTGAAAACGGCAGCGGATAGCCTATATTTATTTATCTATCCAGTTTGAATAGAAATCTTATACAGTATTACAGTTTGTCGATCTAAAATGATAATTGTGCATTAACAGCTGTCAACCATGTCGGTACGCAAATGCGCTGTCAGAACTTATTTACACA
>NW_015552568.1:395557-395901 GCF_001515605.1 Sinocyclocheilus anshuiensis
GTATATGTATTGCCGGTTTTAGCGCTGCCAAGTTGAAACCGGCAGTGCGTAGTTTAGATTTATGTTTTAAGTTCGAATAGAAATCTTATACAGTATTACAGTTTGTCGATCTAAAATGGTAATTGTGCATTAACAGCTGTCAACCATGTGGGTACGCAAATGCGCTGTCAGGACTTATTTACACAGCGCATTTTTTATTTTGGTCGCGCATGCGCATCTGCGTACCACTTATATGTGCACTCCTGGCTATTTGCCACTGCCAGGGCATTAACGTTTTTTTATAGAAAATATTTTATAGTTTGTTATAGAAAAACAAGTTATGCTCAGAGTCCAGAGCCTCGATC
>NW_015552568.1:395927-396711 GCF_001515605.1 Sinocyclocheilus anshuiensis
GTTGGAAGAGGTGGGCCAGAGCGCGGTTCAGTTGGGCTCGGGCGCTGTACGCATTTAGTGTGACTTCTGATACATGCCGGACGATTGCGTGAACATTTCTGAGCGGCAAAAGTGATAGATCTGTAACGTGCGGAAACTTCCTGTTTCCCACTTATGAATTTGTGAGTGCTTCATGTGAGCGCTGCTGCAGTCTTAGGCCCACCCCAAATACTCTCATTGGTTGAGACGCGTGATGACGACCCATCCCAAGCCAGTATTGATCAACATCCCACCCCTCCTGTGACCCATGGTTTGTCTGTATGTGTATTCAGAGCCAGTGAGCAACGGACTTTCATAATAATAAAAAACTGCGTTAACGCATGATAAAATAATTGTCGACGTTAATCAATTAATGCGTTAACGCGATAATAACGCGTTAACTTGCGCATTGTTATGCACAAAATTCAATAATGAATTGAAAAGTAGTGTATTGTGCACTTTTTTCATTTAAAAGTATTGCTATATGAACAGAAGTGCAATAACATTTGGTTTGCAAACACTTTAAACAAATAAGGTGCTTTTTTACAGCAGTATTCCTTTTAAATAGTAGCAGTTAAAATATTTCTTGTAAATCTCAAATTTAATTACGTTTATCAAATTTGTAATCATGTGTCAAATGTAATCAAATTAAATATAAAACCAAAGCTATTTGCAGGGGTGCACATAAGTTGTTCAGCCTGGTTCTCATAAGAGAACCTGGAGATTTGGTTTGGTCCTCACACTGCACATAGTGTAACCCATTAAA
>NW_015552568.1:396760-405977 GCF_001515605.1 Sinocyclocheilus anshuiensis
CCAAAATAAAAGCTTTTGTTTACATAATATATGTGTGTATACTGTGTATATTTATTATGTATATATAAAAACACACTCATACAGCATATATTTTGAAATTATTTGCATGTATTTACATGTATATATTTATATATTATATTCATATAAATTATATCATATATAAATATATTACATTTATAAACGTAACATATTTTTCTTAAATATATACATGCATGTGTATTTATATATATATATATACATAATAAATATACACAGTACAAACACATATATTATGTAAACAAAAACTTTTATTTTGGATGCGATTCATCGCGATTAATCGTTTGACAGCTCTAAAACAACAACAACAAAATAGTCTTGCTAATTTGCTTTATTTCCAACTCTATTCAAGCTACTTCAAGGCTCTGCTGGTTTTCTCTCTCTTTCTTCGCATCCTCACCTCCTCGTGTCCTTTTGAAATTCATGGTTTGTTCTCTCACTCGCTCATTTCCAATCCGTATCCTGCTATTACACTCCCAAAACCCCCTGGATGTTACGCCGAGATGTATGGCCGAGATACTGCTGACAAACATATTTTCCTTTCGCCGCTTGTCTCTACTGGATCCTGTTTTTTTACTCTCTCTCTCTCTCTCTGTGTGTGTGTGGTTGTGTAAGCTCTCCCTTCTGAATCACACTATTATTGTTTATATCCACTACAGTGACCTCCTCAATATTTAAAAACCAGAGGATTTCAAAGAACACGAGTCGATATGTGACTCTCCATTGTACAGATGCTCAAGCGAGATGTTTCTGTCAGAAAGTGTTAATTCAGAATACATTTTTAAACAGTCTAAAGTGCAGCTGATGCTGTAGTGTGTTCGATCACAGCTGCGGGAGAGAAACCTTTACATCTCACAAGCCGAGAGAAGTGTGAGATCAGTGCTTGAAATTTTTTTTAACTGTGTTTAACTGTGCAAGTGGCTTATTGATGAGAGCAATAACAGTCTGAAGCTACTCTGTTTGAAAGTAGTTAGCTAGACTTTAAGTTATTAACAAATGTAACTGCAAAATATGCTGTTGCTTTTAAAAGGGTTTAGTCAAGCTCTGAATTAGTCAGTGCAGCCTGTAACATGGATGGAGATGAGAATTATCAATCAAGACTGACCTTCACCTTAAGTGCACTTTCATTATGTATTCAGAAAGTTAAAGTTGGTGGTTCAAGTACTGTGTACTGGCATCCTGTCCAACCTAAAAAGAAAACTGCTCAGATCTAGAAAAATGTCTATATTATAAAAAATATGTATAGAAACAATTTTTATCTATATATATTTAAATATTTATACATATAGTGTAAAATATGAATATTTATTCAATAAAGTAAAATACATTACATTTTTTAATATTTATAAGTATCATTATTTATTCTAAATATTTGTTTTGAAGATGAAAAATGGAGTTCCAGAAATATTTCTAAAGAATGAATATGAATAGGTGAGTCAGCTTATGAAATGATTAATTGAAATGAACAATCAAACAAACTAATTTACGAAAAATAATCAGTTTAGACTACAGTATTTGTGCATGAGAGGAAAAGTTAATTAAGTTTATTTTTTCTATCCCATTGTTTTATTTCAGGTTTTCAGCATGCACTCTTAAAAATAAAGGTGCTTAAAAGGTTCTTCACAGCGATGCCATATAACCATTTTTGGTTCCACAAAGAACCATTCAGTCAAAGGTTCTTTAAAGAACCATCTCTTTCTTACCTTTTTATAATCTGAAGAACCTTCTTTCACCACAAAGAATCTTTTGTGAAACAGAAAGGTTCTTCAGATGTTAAAGGTTCTTAATGGAACTGTTTAGAAAAAAAAAAGGTTCTTCTATGGCATCGTGAAGCACCTTTATTTTTAAGAGTGTAAATCTAAAAATTAGTGATATTTATGCTTAAAACATTTTAAATTATTCATTAATTTACTTGTTGAAATGTTCTCTGAAAACAAGTCTTTATAAGCAGTTTTGCTTTTCAAGTACACTGATCTTGTTTTAAGGAATTCTAGATATTTTTTACTGGAAAACAAGACAAAAATACTGAGTAAGACATAGTTTTTTGCAGTGTGGGCAACTGTCACACTACTGAAAAATGTAGTGCTGCTACTTTTAGTTAGTTACTGGCTAGCTGGCGCCGCTGTTGTGATACCTGTTTTAACAATGCATTTCTCTCATGATGGATTTAGTCTTCCCTTTACAATTTAGTCTTCTTCACAGGCCAGGTTTCCTCCATGAGATCCCTGTGCATTTTCATACATCTCATGTAAGGTAATAGAGAACAGCGTTGTGTCCACATCCAGCAATAGTCGTCTTGGTCTGTAGGTGATTTCCCGGATGACTCAGAGAGATAAAAATAACGGACGGACAAAATAAATAGGGTAGATCTTTCAAGACACATCCATCGTCCCTTCAATGGAGTGCTGCAATGTGTCTACAGACTTGAGGAATGAATCTAAGCAGGGAAATAGATGGATATCAAACCAACGTGGTCCCCACCGACTTGTTTGGCGCTATGAAAATATTGGCAATTTTCACTGAGTCTTTATCTATGATTTATCTGTGAGTATAGCTCTCCAGAGGCTCTGAATAAAACATGGCCTTGCTCAGCATCCACAAAGCGTTCCATTAATCGCCATTCGGATTGTTTTAGACCGACTACTTAACTCGCGCCGTGGCTTAACCACGCGGCACTCGCTGGCCATGCACGGATGGCCTTGAATTTTATGGGGGAGATGCGAGCTAAAATTGAAAACTCCTCTGATCTTCTTCTCCTCCCGTCCTTGCCCTTCTACATTATTTTCTATTTCTCTATTATCTTTCTTCTTCCTTCTGTGGGAATGAGATGCTATCACAGCTTTCGGCTTCGCTTTTAAACACCCTAATCCATTATAAATGTTATCAATCCCAGTGTTTTCCTCTTGGAAAAGAAAAAGTCATGACAGACACTGTAATGCTTCCCCAAGCATGCACGCCTGTGTTATCGTTGCATATTTTCAGTGTTTCCCAACCGTGTTTGTTTTACCTGCACAGACCCATCCGGAAACATAACTTCATCAACACCAGAAAAGTGTTGCCCTCGTATGAAGCAGTTATGTTAATGAGAAGATCATGACAGAACATTTGCAACAGGATTGGTTGCATACGCTCTTAAAAATGAAGGTTCTTTAGGTTTGCTGTCAGTGGTTCCATGTAGAAACTTTAACTTTTCCGTTGCACAAAAGGTTCTTTATATTGGAAAAAGGTCCTTCAGATTATTAAATATTCACATTAGGAAAAAATTATTTTTAAGATCTGCTCACTGAAAGGTTCTTTGGCAACCCCAAATGGATTTGGAAGGTCAAACAGTGACCCCAAAAAGTATTTGGACATTTTATCCACACTTATAAATGTCTGAATGTCTCTGCATTATATAACAAAAAACAAACCAAGGAGCATTTATTTATATTATTTTATTATATAGAAAAATATTATTTTATTCAACAAAATATATAACATAAAAAAAAAAACGTTTTCATGCTGACATTTTTTAAAATGTATTGTATTATATTATAAAGTAATTTTGTTAAAAAAAAAATGTCATATTGTTACACTACCGTTCAGAAGTTAGGGGTCAGTACCACTGATCTATATAATGACTCTCTATTACAGATCAGTGATACACTTTTTTAATTTAATTTAATTTAATTTTGCAAGGATTCTATAAATCAATCAAAAGTGACAATAAAGGCAATGTAACAAATTATTAAATGTTTATAAAAAAAATTACAATATTTCTGTTTTAAATAAATTATGTTCTTTTGGACTTTCTGTTCATCAAAAAATCATGAAAATATGCATCACAGTTTCCACAAAAATATTAGGTGGCACAACTGTTTTTAAAATTGATAATAATAAGAAATGTTTCTTGAGCATCAAATCAGCATATTAGAATGATTTCTGAAGGATCATGTGACACTGAATACTGGAGTAATGCTGCTGAAAATTCAGCTTTGCCATCAGAGGAAAAAGTTAAATTTTAAAATATGTTATTTATATGTTATACATTAAGCAAAAGTTGTTTAAAATTGTAATAATATTTCACAATATTACTGTTTTTATTGTATCTTTTAATCAAATAAATGCAGCCTGTGTGAGCATAAGAAACTTCTTTGAAAAACTTTTACACGCTTTGAAAAACTTAAAAAAAAACACGTTTTCCAAGTGTCCAAATACTTTTTTTTTCAACTTCTTTCATTTCTGTTCTTCGGTTTAAAAAATGCGAAATCAAAATCTTTCCCCATGGAACCTGCTCAAGTTCCCTCTGGTTGCGAATCACTGATTTAAGAGACGTTGGTTATTTTACTTGAGAAAACTTTGTGATTTAACTTGCACAACTTACCGAACAAAACCCTGTTCACATAAAAATTAATTCATCCTTTCTTTTGATGTGGCCCAAAATCATATTCATGACTGTGCAAAGGTTGCATCTGGCCAAGGATTCTTCTCGTTATTAAGACAGATGCAAAGCTTTACCGATCTCAGAGATGATGCATTTTTTTAAATATTAAATAGCAATGCTCCATTGAATGCTTCAGATTCCTAATGGGAGCTATTTTTCAAGGAGTATTATTTGTCTAGTCTCTGTAACCTTCGGGATGCTCTACATATTTTTCTATCCCATGGCATCCATTCATTTAGCCAAACCTGACGCAGTAATGAACTGTAATGTGTGTTTTGTGAAGCGTTTCAGAGGAATAGGCAGGCGGCGAGCTGTAGACATGAAACCGGGTCAGCACATAGATAGGATGCTAATGTCCCTGATAAGATTTCAGCTGATGGCAACGCAAAGCCGCTGTGATTCTATCAGTGAAAACACTCCAGCTAATTTCACACTGCTAACCAAAAGGCCATTAATACCTCATAACTTCATAGATGAATGTGGGGAACAGACCTGGCCTTCTTATCTTATTAATACAGCATACACCGCGATGGGGAACTAGAGGATAGTTCAAGCAAAAATTAATATTCTCTCTTCATTTACTCACCCTCATGTTGTTGCACACTTGTGTGACTTCTGAGAGAACATTAAAGAAGAAATTTTGAATATTGTGCTAGTTACTCATTTTCATGCAGTTAATAAATACATAATGAAGCTTTCATGCTTCAAAAAGTAACCAAAAGCATCATAAATGCATCATCGAAGTATCATAAATGTAGTCCATATGACTAGTGCACTATATTTCAAATAGTCTAGAACCATATATGTATATGTATAAGTATATGTATATATATATATATATATATATATATATATATATATTTATAAATGTTACAGGTTAATCCAATATACACAGGCAAGAATCTGAACACGGAAAAGCAGGCAAGGCAAGACTATGACTAGACTAAGTAAACTAGAGCAGGCTCCGTAAAGTAGCTATCAGGGTAGCAATATGTGCTTACAATACTCGGCCCTGAACTGTGGTTAGAGCCTCATATTTATTGTGTGTGTGATTGGCTACAGGTGAGAGTGTGATTAGTGAAATGGAACATGGGAAATGTAGTCCAGGGTGACGTGTACCAGTCTGTGTAGTGTGAGAGTCAATATAATCAGAAGGCGACCTCTGGTGGCGAGCGGACGGAAAACCACGGACAGGATTTGTGACATATGCTATATACTGTAGAAGCCACATCTATTAAATTAAAAATATATTGTTTACACAGACTCACAGAGGTGATTTGAATATATTTACATGGATTGTTGCATGTTAGTAATGCCAGCAAAATCATTTACTCAAAGGATTTGTTCAAGAAAGGCCAATTGACTTTCACTCACTCAATCATTTACTCAAACAATTCATTAAAAAACACTGATTCATTCTGGAACAAAACAAGTGCATGTCTTTATGAGTGAGTCAGTGAATCATTCACACAGCCGATTTGTTCAAACACACCAATTCAGTCAAATAGCACTAAATTATTTAGGAGTGCCACTATGAATTTTGTCTGGAACTATTTATGTTTGCAGAGCAAAAATGGACAAAATAACTGGCGATATTGTTTCTTAAAGATAGGTTACTTAATATCAATGTCTTGGTTAATTAGCTGTTGTATAAAATGAATTAAAGAAAAATAATCCCTTAAAAATAAAGTCATAATAAAAAGTTAACATTTTATTAAAGGTACAGAATAGACATTTTAAAGAACACTTAACCAGAATAACAAAGGATTTGTGCTTTTGTGAATTTTGTAATGAGAAATCAGTGAAATTAAATGCACAGTGGTGTATCACATTAGCAGTAGTAATAGATAATTACCTTTCTTTAATGGTGCAGAGCTCATTATCAGCGTCTTTAATCGGATTGGTCAGGAATGTATGAATGGCCAATGATATAAAGCAGGTCTCCCTGTTCTGTAGCTTCTATGTGTTCAGCAAGTTGCCAGAAACACTGTGTTCGTTCCAGTCTCTGGAGGCAGGTCTCCATATGCTCTTTTTAATTGCGCTGAAACAACTGCATTGATGTGAAGTGTACTTACAGATATGTTTTCAATAGCATATGAACAGCTGTTCTGCTCTAGGTTTTACACCTTGTCCATTTTATCTCAGCTGTTTCCAAAGCACTGCGCTCCGGTACCTTATTGAGTCTCTTATTTAATGCTGTGATCTGGCATCTGACAGCGGAAGGGTCATTGCATATTCCTCCAGAATCCCTCTGGAGGTTCCTGCGGATGACAAGAGACACTTTCTCCATTCTGAATATGTAAACAAGAGCTGCATCAGGCGTAATTAAATCCCTTTTTCTTGATTTGCATATAATTGAGCTCAAGGCCCAAAAATGGATTTCACAGAGACTTGCAGACAGGCTTTGGAAAATTAGCAAAATCGATATCGGTGCAGTCGACAGCGCCCACCTGTAAACAGCAGCTTTGATGTGGCTCGCAGGGAAGGGACGGGCATGTTAGGTGCGATGATTCATCCTGCGGAGAACTGAAGAAGTGCCGGATGCTGTGTCACTCTGCTGGCAGGTGTTCAAAGCCCTGTATGCCGCGACCTCAGGGCGCAATCACATGTGCGAATTTGTGTGTTTGTGAGAGTGGAAACCCCTGCCCTGAACTCCAATCTCTCTGCTTCATTTCTCGAATGTGTCGCTTTTGTCTGACAGGGCACAGGAAACAGCCATGATAGACGTGTCTCATAGAATGGTTGCGGCGAGCAGCAAAGCCCTCGCTGAAACGCAGATGGAGCAGCTTGATTAAAAATTAATAGTAGAGGACGGTTGCATGGGGAGAAAATGATCGCAGCTTTTGGCCTGTCAGAAAGAAATCTGTCCTCCGCTGGCATGGCTCAGCATGAGGGCCTCCGTTTTCACTATTGCCTCACGTCCACCAATTGCGCTTCCTTTAGAGAGGCCTCAGAAGAATTGAAATGTGGAATTAAGAAGCCCAGAGACCATCAATGAATCAACAAGTCATTTTACTGTTTAGATGCAAAGAAGGTCATGAAATATACAGAACTCAATTGAGAATGCCTTTTTAATTCCAATTCCATTCAAACAGGTGCCGAGTTGGAATTTAAATGTAAGAAAGTAGAATTAAAATGACTTGAAATTCCAAGAAATTCATGTAATTGTAAGTTTTCTTTAGAAAAGCAAAGTTGGAATGTAAGTTTAAAAAGTTTTAAAAGCCTTGATGTTTCAGAGTTCATAGTCCTGGATGGATGGATGGATGGATGGATGGATGGATGGATAGATAGATAGATAGATAGATAGATGATAGATAGATAGACAGATAGATAGATTCTTATATGGAAAATTTAAGCTTGGGAATTCTGTCTAATATCTTCTTTTGTATTTCACTGAAGAAAGAAAGTTATACAGGTTTAAAATGACATGAGAGTGAGTAAATGATGACAGGATTTTCATTTTTGGGTGAACTAACTCTTTAATTCTGACTGTTTCATTTAGTCATTCAAGCCCGACATGAAGCCTTTCAAAGTTAAACGGCACTTTAAAGTAGCTTTCACAGAACAATTGATTAATTACTACATTCTACACCTAAGTACTTCGTACTAATTCAGGGCAACATGTTCGCTGTTTGATATATCTCTAAGAAATTATTGTTACTTGGGTTGAGTGAGTCTCTTGAGATTTAATTAAAGGCCTGAATATAGTTATGTACATTTAGAGGAAACCCACAGTTTAAACATAACTACGGTACTTACATTTCAAAGATTTCTGTTTGATGTCAGAACATGTTCAACTTTATGCCTGAAGATAGGTAAATTTTCATTCTAATAGCCAAAAGACATTTTGACTCCTTTCAGCAAAAAATACTAAGCTGTGTTTTATAGACAATACGAAAAAAAATTAATTATGTTGTAAACTGATGAACATGTGACAAGTTCAGCTTTTGAGATGCTTAATTATTCGAATGCTTTTAATTTTTTAGTCATTCTAACCTCTTTTTGGTAATTTGTGTGGAAAGAATTAAAATTTTTGCTTTCATTGTGTGTAAAGGCCCTAGGTTGTTTTTGTAGCTTCACACATACAGTATATCTACTAGGATGCTAGGAAACATTTAAATGAAAGTAGCCTTGTTTATTTTTTCTTTCACATGAAAAACATAGTTTTCCCCCAGGGACTTTTTGTAAATGCAAGAGAACTGTTCCGTTCACAATTCAGCAATTAAAAAAAGCTATTTCATCACAATATAGTAGATGTTTGGTGCTTAAACAACATTGTTGGCCCATCAAGGCCGTGGAAATGAAATGATGAAAGGTCGAGGGGCTTGTGTTTGATTTTGTTGTGTGGACTCAGACGAATGTCAGCTCCGCTGTGGAGTGAGCTCCTCCCCGCAGGGCTTTCAGACGGCAGTTTCGGGGGTGATCAATGCTTCCCAAAAACAGATCAAACTGGCTTTGTGTCAACAACACTGGCAGCTATATGAAGTCACCCTGAGATGATATTGCCTCCATATCCAACTCCATACATATGATTTACAGCAGTCATTCTCAATGGGTTTCTTCAGGAAACAGATTTTATATTGGACATCTAGTGGCAACTTAACACAGAACCAAAATGTATTGTGTGAGATATATATATATATATATATATAGAGAGAGAGAGAGAGAGAGAGAGAGAGAGAGAGAGAGGGAGAGGATTACAATTTTCAAGTAATCTACCCAGCTCTGTATATATATATATATATATATATATATTAT
>NW_015552568.1:406203-412323 GCF_001515605.1 Sinocyclocheilus anshuiensis
TTCACCCCCCCTCATTTTTTTTTTTTTTTTTTTTTTTTTTTTTTTTTTTTCACATTTTATGTTGCTGCCTTATGCTAAACTAACAGCAAAAAAGAATTGCCTATAGAGCTCAGAAACAGGTTTGCATCAAGCCACACATCTGGGGAAGAGTTCAGAAAAAAATTCTGCTTCATTGAAGGGTCACAGAAGCATGTAGTCTCTATTACCCTTAATGGACGAAGTTTGAAACAACCAGGACTCTTCCTAGAGCTGGCCTCCTGGCCAAACTGAGCAATTGATTGAGAAGGGCTTTGGTTAGTGTGGTGACCAAGAACCTGATGGTCACACTACTTGAGCTCCATGATCATATGTGGAGATAGGAGAAATCTACAGAAGGACAAACATCACTGCAACACTCCACCGAATGCACCAAAATATAGAGATAGCCTTAATGAAAACCCAGTTCAGAGCATTCAGAACCTCAGACTGGGCGGAAGGTTCACCTTCCAACAGGACAATGACCGTAAGCACACAGCAAGAGTGGCTTATAGACAACTCTGTGAATGTCCTTGATGGCCCAGCCAGAGCCTGGGATTGAACCCAGCCAAATATTTCTGGAGAAACCTGAAAATGTGCATCTGCCCCCATCCAAGCTGACAGAGCTTGAGAGGTGAAGAGATGAGGAGAAGGATGGCAGATAATTGCCAAATGCTGATGTGCAAAGCTTGTCGCATCATACCCAAAAAGACTTGAGGCTGTTAAGGTTCTTCAGCTAAATATTTAGTTAAGGGTATGAATACTTATGCAATGTACTTATTTCAGTTTTTTATTTTTAATAAATTTACGAAGTTGTGACAATTCTGTTTTTGCTTTGTCATTATGGTGTATGGAGTGTAGATTGATGTGGGGGAAAAAGTAATTTAAAGCAGTTTAACTTAAGGCAGCAACATAACAAAATGTGAAAGGCACTGTATATATATATATATATATAGATTACTACTGGGTAGATTACTTACAAATTGTAGTCTGTTACTAATTCCAAAATACATGACAAAAATTGTAGTTAGTAACATAATCCATTACATTACACATTTTAGGTAATATAATCAGACTACTTTTTGATTACTTTTAACCTAACTCATTTATTACATTGATTTAAATAGGATAATATTGCACCATATTGATATTAAAATTCAAAGAAAAAAATATGTTCCATTCGTGGTTATTAACAACGTAAAGTGAATTAAGCATTACGTTATTTCAAGGTTTCCCAAACTCGGGTTCTAATATATATTTAATTAATTTTGTATAATATGTATATATGTATATAATCATGCATGCATATATATTTTGTAACAGTGTATTTTCATAGTATATATATATATTTCATAGTATATATAAATCTCAGTGGTTGCCATAAAACAGGTCACGCTGCAAGCTTGTTGGGAAAAAACAGTGGGTTTATCAAACTATAATCTGTTCCTGATCATATCATGCATCAAGAAGATGGGTCTCATATCAGGTTATCTGGAGCCGTTTGAAGCCCCGACCAGGTGAAGATAATCATACGCACATTAGTTTTTACATGAAGAACAGCACAGCCAGCCTTCTGTCTTTAACACGACTGTTCAGATATATCGCACCTCTGTGTAACATTTCTGAGTCCCTGGGTCGAAACAGAAATGACCTTCGAGTGCAAATGGCCTATCCATTTAGTCAGTGCTGAGACCATTAGAAGGGTGTTGGTGCTTAATAGAGCCTGATGTTGCGCTCGGCTGCCGCTGGAACGGCACCACACCAGTCCCGCTCCATTCACAGCCATCATAACCATCTCTGTCATTATGCCAATATCATTTGAACAAATGTTAGTCTATTCTGCAGGACTGGAGGCAGGCAGATAGACTACTGCTTCTCACCCGGGCTATCTTATAACTTTAGATTCTCAGACCGAAAGAGGACCGAACTGACAGACCCGTGTACCGTTACACCCCTAATATATATATATATATATATATATATATATATATATGTATGTATGTATATATATAGCTACGGACAAAAGCATTGGGACACACCTCTTGTATAAAATCAAGCATCTAGCCATGCAGTCTGCATTTACAAACATTAGTGGGGAAAAAAATGGATCGAAGAAGAGTTCAGTGAGTCTGAAGAGTTCAATAAATTCAGACATGCTACTGTGATAGGATGCCGCCTTTGCAATAAGTCAGTTTGTGAAACTTCGTCCCTGCTAGATATTCCACAGTCAATTGTAAGTGGAAGCATTTAGATACAGCAGCAACTCAGTCATGAAGCAAAAGACCAATGCTCTGCTGATTCTATTGCTGAGATTTCCAAACTTCCACTGGCATTAATACAGTATCGACACAAAACTGTGCAGCAAGAGCTTCATGAAATGGATTTCAGTTGCATGCAACCCTTAAATCACCAAGTACAACGCCAGGCATTGGATGGCGTAGTGTAAAGCATGCCGCCACTGGACTCTGGAGCAGTGGAAACCTGTTCTGTGGGGTGATGAATCACGCTTCTATGTTTGGCTTCTGTGTAAAGACAAGTTTGGATGAGTTTGGTGTGAATAAACTTGACTGACTCACTCAGAGCCCTGACTTTAACTCCATCAAACACCTTTGGGATAAACTGGAATGAAGATTGCTAGTCAGACCTCACAAATGCTCATAGAAACACTTCAAAATCTTGTGGAAAGTCTTCCCAGAACAATGGAAGCTGTTATAGCAATATGCAAAGGGGAGACCAAATTCATATTGAAGTATATGTATTTGAAATGCAATGTCATACAAGTACCTGTTGGTGTAATCTGTTGGTCAGGTTTCCCAATAGGTTTTTCCGTATGGTGCATATATATATATATATATGTATAAGTCTAAGTTGAAGTACTAAAATAACTGAAACTAAAATTGAAATAAAAATAAATGAAAGCTGATATAATAATAAAATATATATTTTTAAAAAATATAAATGTGTGAAAGTTTAAACTAAAATTAAAATGAAAACTGAAAAGATAATTTAAAATATTAATGAATATTATACATAAAAATACTAAAGCAACGTGCATAACTAATATTTGCATAAATGTTCATAATAATAATAAATGCACCATTTTTTAAATGTTTTTAATTATTTATAGTCTACCATTAATTTTTAATACACTTATTAAATACACTTTAATAAACTTACTTTATTTTAAATTTATTTAAATTTATTTTGTTTTGTTTTATTTTTATTTTTATTTTTTTTTTTTTATTAATTACTGGTCTTCATCATGAATTCCTCTTTTAAAGCATAACAGCAACTTTTCATTGTCTAATCAATTCCTGATTGATAAAATCAAGTCCTACGAATGTTTCATTCTGAAATTCTGCAGTTTATGCAAATGAAATGGGTTTTGAATGGCTTCACGTGGACTTTAAAACAATATCTCAGTGTCAGTGCTAATGTTAATAATTGTTATAACCCATAGCCCTTTTTTTTCAGGAGATATCTAATGGCTGTTGAACATCTGTTAGGCACAGTATGATGCTTTTTAAGCAACACATTCTGTTTAGCAAATATGGCCACATGCAGCTAAAGTTTATTCACCTAACACCCTACCCAAACATGCGCTGCGGTTCACAACAGCTGAAGACCAGCAGCAAGCTACGATTAGACCTAGCAAAACTCTGCTGTATTGATTTTCTGTCCTGGGGGTGCAACGCACATGCCAGCGAATGGGCTACAAAGGGAATTCATATGTAGGCAAGCACATTAGTTTCCTGTCAAGCGCCTCTCCTCCTCTCTCTGAAAACTGGGTGGAATATTAAGAGCAGAACTTACTAGAATCTGGGTCTCCCGTTGAGATATTGATCCCAGGAAGTAGACCAGAGTCCTTCAAGCCCGTCTAAGCTAAGAAAGAGACGTTATGTCTTTAGCAGGCTCGCCCCACGGAGAGAGAAGTTGTGCACCTTGTGCTTTAAGAAGCACACTGTTGCACTGGTTCCCATAAAACTTTGATATGAATGTTGTTGTGGAATCTTAAAGTTCACTGCTAGTTCTTTTCATGTTAGACAAAGAAGTTTGAAAACAAAAGACCAATCGCAGGTGTTAGATAATAAATTTAAAGTACAAATTTGAGGGAAAAATTCTGATTGGCTGATGGTTTCACTATTATCAAGACTATTCTGAGTTGTAAAGGCAACAGACAGGGAAAATATATAAGGACAAATAAGTCAATTTCACACTTTTAAGAGCCCTCAACACTACAAGAAGAGTCTGTAAAAAAAAAAGGCCCAGTGTTAAAGGGGTCATATGATGCATATTAAAGTTTTCCTTTCTCTTTGGAGTGTTACAAGCTGTTCGTGACTAGATAATATCCTTAAAGTTGCAAAGACTAAAGACTTGTCCACGCCCTCCTAAAACGCCTCGTTCAAACACGCCCCCACAATATGACCCCTTTAATATGCAGAAATTGTATTGTACCGATATTTCAGCATATTATTGCTTTTTCACAGGTGTTTTTCCCATATTATGGATTACACATTGAATTGTGTGTTTTAGATTTATAGAAAATGTCTGTAAATTTAACAGGGAGAAAGTTACCAGTACCCTTTCTGTTTTTGTACTGATTTCTTTTCAAATTGAAAAACAAATTGGTAAACTTGTATAACATAAAGAAAAAATAAAATAAAAATGAAATAAAATAAAATAAAATATTTGTGTTGGGAAAAGGGGTGTGCTAATTTTTTTCCACAGAACATAATTGAACACACACACACACACATCCATCATTACTGTCTAAATAAAATTTCTAGTATTAATATGCCCACATATATTAAAAAGGCAAATGTCTCATGGGGTGTACTTGCAAACTGATAGTAACTCATATTTGCATAAATGTTCATAATAATAAATGCACAATTTATAATGTTTTAAAAAATATTTATAGTCTACAGTTAATTTTTAATACACTTTATTATTTCATTTCATTTTATTTTTAGGAAAGTTCCTATGCAAAACTTGCCATGGGCGTTCTGAGTGGTTGCAAATGTGTAGCTATGTGATTGCTAAAGTGTTTTGACTGTTTTTTAGCATGTTGTTAGCACGCCTCTCCTCAACAAGTCACATGATTTGAGGTTTCATTAATGTCTAGCAGAAGCTGGTTACCCAAACACTCTTTCAGCCTTCTGTATATTCAAATAAATCTCATCTGCACATTTTTCCATTAACTTCATCTAAATCTCTTTTTCAGGCATGAAACGAATCCATGCACTTACCATTCAAGCCAACTACGAGCTGAGGATTGACATGGAGGACTTCGAGAACAGTACCTCCTTTGCGAAGTATGGCTCTTTTGGAGTGGGTTTGTTCTCCGTTGACCCCGATGAGGATGGCTACCCACTGAGCGTTGCGGACTACTCCGGCACAGCAGGTATGCTACACACATTATTCTGCTTTTTACTAAGAGTTCCTGTGCTTACCTTCATTGTGGAGCCAGAAACTATTACATTTATTACAAAGGCAGAGGTCTCGAAGAAAGCCATAGGTCATAGTGTCCTGCTTTTAAAGCTCTGTATTTTTAAGACATCCTGCACATCAGCAGTTTAGTCGTAGACCTGCATTGATGTCTGGAGCCAAAGTTCATGTCAGGTTTAATGGGGAGCCTCAGGTAAACGCCGGTAAAAGCTCTTCGGCTGATATGTGGTCTCGTCTAGACAGACTTTTGACAGATTGTTCTGGCCAAGAACGCCCACTTTAGACCATAAGAGACAATTTAACTGGCATTTATTGTGTCCAGTTTCATTACAAAAATGCTTTTTTTCCCTTTTAGGGACATAAATCTGAAATATCAGCAGTCTCGGTAAAACAAAAGAAAAATGAACATACAAAAGTAACAAAATTACAAATTTATGATCAAAATTAATTTCTGAGTATAAGAAATATGTATTGGTTATTTCACTGGCAAACAAACAAACGAAAAAACAAGCAAAAAAAAAAAAACAGTAAAAGTTTTTTATTATTTATTATTCTGTGGAACCCAAAGGGAGATATTTGACAGAAGTGTTGGATATCGATACGATGAAAATAATGAAAATACAGATGAAAATAATAATAATAATTATATATAATATA
>NW_015552568.1:412495-426851 GCF_001515605.1 Sinocyclocheilus anshuiensis
ATCAATATTGGTTACTTATATTGGTTATAATATTGGAATTGGTTACGTCGCAATGTTGGAAATATTTCTGTTCTAAACCATGAAGGCGAGCCAATGAATTGCCAATGAGCCAATGAAAAAAAGTGAAAGTAAAAATGAAATGACGGAGTAATATCGGAGCTTTCGGCATCTGATGCCGCATATTCTCTCAGAGATGACGAATCTCTATGCTGATAACGGTATAGCTAACTGTTTTAATTTATTCCCTTAATATTTCTCTTGTGGCCTGTTTTTTCCATAGAGGAAAAAAAATGAGAAGAAACGTATTTCGTTTTAAACTGGTTGCTTTTGAATGTTAGTGCTTGAAATAAAAGCTTTTTATTTCATTGATTTTTATTGACTGCAGTGTTAATATTTTAATTGTAGGCCTATAATTCATTGTAAAATAGACCTGTTTTAAAAGACTTTTTTTTTTTACAACATTTTAATTGAGGAGTAAATAGCCTAATCATTTGTTATCCTCGCAGCGCATCAGTTATGCGGTAATTATTGCGGGACAAATTAATTGTAATTTTAATTTAATAATAAAAGTAGCTTCATAACAATAATAGGCCTAATAAAAATAAGAATGTAACAGGCCTACATTAATTGGAAATGCCAAATCCTCTTAATATTGCCAATAATTAATGTTTTTGACATTATCTCTGGCTATCGTTGATACAAGATCATCATCTTTCAAAGCAACTCAGCAAGGGGGGGTTATCGCGGGGCCTTTCGCAGTGCGTGCCCTGCGTGCCTGTCCGCTACGCCACTGGGCAGACAGCACGTTGCCTGTTACGTCGTTTGGGCTGCCTTGTAGAGCGCAGTGGCACTGAGAACATTATATTTCACACACTTTAAGCTCTTTTATTTTCCAAATGTAATAGGATTAGTCCAACGAATCATTCGGTTTGTAATGCGTACCGAACCAAAAGCCTCGTAGCCTACCAAACGGTTCAATACGAGTATGTGCATCGTTACACCCCTAATATATATATATATATATTTGTGCATACATGTATATATACGTGTATATATAGATATATATATATATAGAGAAACACACACACACATTTGTGTATGTGTGTGTGTATGTGTGTGTATGTGTCTCTAAAAAATAAATGCGTCTCTGTGTGTGTTAGCAAAGTTTTTGTGTTGAAAACAAGCCCATGTTAAGCACAGAGAGGAAATCCAAACGTAGCGGCCTGAATTGCACCCAGCAAAACAAAGAAGATCAGCCCAGAATAGAAACTATCATGAGAATCACAAGACTAATTTAAAGTTTCCTGCCCTGTTTTCAGCGGTGTTCAGATATATTCCTGCGGCACGCAAAGCAACGGGGGCCGCAGGTTATCGCCTGCACCGAGGCAAAGTGATGAGCAATTCTCACTGCTTCACCGCCGCTGTCGCCGGGGCCTCTTTTTAAAATTAATTGGGTCCCGCACTATTATTCTCAGGTATTTTTCCCCGAGCACTGCCCTCATCGCTGGGGCCGGACACGGGCGTGACCTTCGCCGTGTGCCGGAAAGGGCAGGGATAATGAAGCCGTAGAATACATCTATGGCATTCTAATAAAGCAGGCACTCGGCTTATTATGGGAGACGTAAACAAACACTCCTATTAACATAAATCAAGAGGAGAATACTGCTTCCACGCGTCTAATTAGCGAGGCTGTCTTAAACATCCCCCGCTGGAGGAGTCATGCCACATTGATTCCCAATCATATCAATTACGTCCTGTTTGGACTTTTACGCCGCTGTCTGGATTAAAATGCATGCGTGGTCGTTTAAAGCATTAATGTGTACATGAATGGTAGGTTGGACTGACAGTAAGCATTAAATCACATTTTGATGTTTCGTCTGAGCTGTGCTTGCTCAAGTATGAAACTTGGTTTTGAATAAAATGCTGTAAGAGATCAACATAGATTGAATGTTTTAGCACAATGAAATCAAACAGTCATTTTTTCAAGAGCAAGCAGCAGTGTGGAACAAAACAGCAGCTGAAAAACAAAAGGAAAAAACACAAATTCGCAAACCGTGGCTCCTAGAGGGCAACATTGTGAGATGTCCTTGACAACTTTAATAACGGTTTGTCAGACAAAAAGCAACTCTGAGAAGGCTCAGAGTCCAACCGTCACAGAAGTTCGAAAGAAAAAATTCTGTCACAATGTCAATGGTAAAAGGCACATTGTGGCCATAAAATCAGATTAAAACAATTGAATGTGGCAGGCAGCTTAAAATTCAACAAACAGCAGAATTTTAATATATTCTCGCTTTATCTGATGCACTTTCTCTGAACACAAAGTATCCATTTATCTGATATTAGCAATGGAGTAAGAAAACTTTCTGATGTAGCATTTTAATTTTGGCTTTAATGATCAAGTGGTTTGAGACAAATTTCAACTGATCAGACAAGCTAAACCAGTTTAATCTGGTTTAAACTTACATTGTACCAGCTTAAAGTGTCCAAGTTGGTTTTTGGAACTTGATAAGTTACTAAATTTACTAGACTTTACTGGTCCAAGGTATTCTACCAGCTCTAACTAGCTTGACCAGCAAAGTTCAGTTAACCATCTAGAACAGGTTTTCACTATATATTACTATAATACTACAACAAAATAACTATCAATATTTATTGATAAATATAACTTATATAAGTGTTACTTAAGTGTTACTTATATATAAGTATATAAGTAACTTATATAAGTTACTGTATATAAGTGTTGTATAGAAATATCTTGAAAAAGAAAAGCATGAAGATTTATAGGCCTTCAGATATATATATATATATATATATATATATATATACACAGAAGGACAGAAGGAGGCTGCTGGAACATTGAAAATGATGGACTGGCCCCCTCAAAGTCCGGACCTCAACCACATAACCACATTATGGAAAATAAACTGGACACATCTATTGTACATTCAAAGGAAAGCCTTCGGCTTGAGTTGCAGAAGGCATGGGATAACATTAGTGTTGAAGTTCTCAGGAAATATATTGACACTATGCCAGAGAGATGTGCTGCTGTAATTGCTGCAAAAGGTGGACATACCAAATATTAAAGTTAAAAGTGGATAAAAACAGTACAACTCACTTCATCTGATATTTGTTGTGTTTAAAGTAACCATCTGCATGCTTCATGAACATTATGTGAATGCAAATTAAATCATGTTTTGGAGGGAAAAAAAATCTATATTTTCAGATCTGTCAGGTGTTCTAATAATTTTGGCCTTCACTGTATATATAATATCTAGTGTTACTATACTATAAAAATAACTGTCAATAAGTTACTACATAAAGTTACTGCCTAATAGTGTTGTATAGGAAAATCATGAAAAAGAAAAGTATGAAGATTTATAGGCCTTCAGAGATAGATAGACAGACAGACAGACAGACAGATAGATAGATAGATAGATAGATAGATAGATAGATAGATAGATTTCATCACATAATTTTGAAAAAAAAAAGTTTTGAAAAATATGCCAATTTATGTGGCATCAAATCCACAGAAAATCTCACTCATGCGGGCCATTAGTACTAAACTAAACCATCCAAGTGACTTCTTCAGCAGACGTCTAAAACTGCTGTCGGAAAGTGTTTTAGCGATTGTGTGTTGATGCTGAAGTACCGATTTGATATGACATTATTTCAATACGACAGTGCATCCCTGTGGAGATTTTGATGAGCCGTACCCCAGAATCCTCTGTTTTTCATGCATTACTCTGATGTTTTTTTGCAACTGAGATAATAAAAGAAAATCTTTTGGTGTTAAAGTGTGCCTCACACACCCTTTTCTTGCATGCTAGATTTTTTATATCATAGCTGTTTTCAGCGCACAAGCATGCTGTCTTTAATGCCGCTCTGTTTAATGAAAGGCCTTTACGATAGTGTAGAGAAAGAGTGCTCAGCCACAGCGGGGATCTCTGGGAAGATATAATTACCTGAGATGAGTTTTTACACCCATGATGCCCTGATCTCTGTAAACACTTTGAGTACTAACAGTACCAACTTCAAAGCGCGCTAATGACAGTTTTGCAAGCGCACAGAAATGTTTTTACTACCATTAGGGAGGCCAGAGTAAGAAGCGAAATTGCATGTGAGCGTTTGATTATTTTGTAATAATGCTCGTCCAAGTAGAGGAGTGTATAATTTCTCTCTGATGTTGCAGTGTTTTTCGGCATTAACGCAATTATGCATTCATGCACATAGCTAATGACTTGTATCGCCCTCCTGAGTGGGTCTGTCTCAAAACATTTCATAAAAGTCTGAGATGCACCTTCATGCTGACACACGCTACACACCCCCTCAGGTGCACAATTGTGAAGTCTGTTTTGCACAGAATCTGCAATTTACTGCAATGATTAATCATCTAGTTCTAGCAAATTAGTATTTTTTCCAACGTCGTTTGTATGATTGGGTATTCTTTGAAATGTAACACTATATGAATATTACAACATACTACTATTGCAGAGGCAGCTTGTTGAGATTTGTTCATACTGTATATAGAGAGTAAAGGATTTCCTTCAAGCAGCTTCCCCTTCTGAAAGAATGGTTTTAAACAAGCCTGAGCTGGTTAGCTAGTTTCCAGAGATTATTAGGCTGGTCTGTTTTGGTTTTCAAGTGGTTTGGGGTATTTTTCAGTTGGCCAACCAGCTAAACCAGTTGGTCTGAACTGACCACATTGTACCAGCTTAACGTGTAAATTGGTTATCATAGCTAGTTTAGAACATATTACTGGTCCAGCATGTTCTATCAGATCTCTTTAAACCAGATGGTTAGCTAGTTTCCGAAGCTCATTAGACTGGTCTGTTTCGATGGTTATTGACATCTTAAACCAGTTTACTTAACCTGGTTTAAACTGACCACAGTTTACCGGATTGAGGAGTTCAGGTTGGTTTTGTTAGACATATTATTGGAACATATTACTGGTCTAAGGTGTTCTACTAGCTCTAATGAGCTTGACCAACATTGTTCATGGTTAGTTAACTATCTAAACCAGCTTTAACCATCTGACTGTAAATAGCTAGTTTAAGGCTCATCTTAAAGGGTTAATTCACCCAAAAATTAAAATCCTGTCATTATTTACTGACCCTCGTGTTGTTCCAAACCTGAATGACTTTCTTTTTTTCCGTGGAACTTAAAATAAGATCTTTTGAATATTGTTAGTAATGCAATTAAAGTCAAGTTTGGTTAAAAGTCATACAGGTTTGGAACAACATGGGGGTGAAGATCTAAAAATAATGTCCAAATTAGACAGTTTTGGTTTCCACTGACTTCTATTTCATGGACACAAAATACAATGGAAGTCAATGGGAACCAAAACTGTTTGGTTACCAACATTCTTCAAAATATCTACTTTTGTGTGGCAAAAAAGTCATACAGGTTTGGAACAACATGAGGATGAGTGAATGATGACAGAATGTTCATTTTTTTTGGATGAACTATCCTTTTAAACCAGCTTGAGACAGCCAAAGACCATAAATGACCTTCTTAGACATGCTAAAAACCAGGTAAAGCCAGCTCATGTGTCATGTTTCTGCAGGCAATGTCTCTGCATCTGTTCATTGGCTCCTTTCACAGTCCAGGTGTTGTCATTTTATACCACCATTATTCTGCTGATTCGTTATCTGCTAGACCACAATGATGAATCTATGAGGCAACCGATAGGAGTTTATGATGTGTAACACACTTTACAATGTGATATAACGGCATCAATTGGATCGCCTTTGTCCCAATAACATGGCTATCACGATACATGTTGCAGCAGAGTGGAATTAGAGTCAGAGGAAGAGGACAGGAGAAGGGCTGGCAAGGCTGGCAATAAAAGGCTGATCTTGTCAGCAAGGCCGGGCCCAGCGGAGCCGGGCAGTATGGAGGCAGGAAACTGGGATTAGATTAGCCTAGCTGCACACTGCAACATTATGTCCCTGAAACATACATCACAGAGCTTAATAAGGGCACATTAGTGGCAACGCATTAACATGCTCCTCTCTTTGGTTTCTGTCTCTCTCTTCAGCAGAACTAGCAGTCTCAGTATGCAGATATAAACACACTAAGGTGATTGTGAAATTTCCAACTGATGTTTTGGTGCTCGATATATGAGCCTATAAGCAGTGGTTTAGCATTGCTATTTTAAGCAATTGGATTTTATGAATTGAAGGCTATAACAAGCAAATTCACTGTAATTCAAAAGTTTAAGGTGACTATGATTTTTTATGTTTAAGTCTTTTATGCTCACAAAGACAGGATTTATTATCAAATAGACAGTAAAAAACAGTAAAATTGTGAAATATTTTGGATAATTTAAAATGACTCTTTTCTATTTTAATATATATTAAAACAGAATTTATTCCTGGAATGGCAAGCTTATTTTTCAGCATCATTACTCCAGTCTCCAGTGTCACATGATCCTTCAGAAATCATTCTAATATGCTAATATGATTTTCTGCTTAACATTTCTAATTATTATTCATGTTGAAACAGTTGTGCTGCTGAATATTTTTGTGGAAAGTAAAATAACAAATAAAAAAATGGTGTGAAGTTCAACACAACTTGCTTGCTTTTATTCACTTGATTATTATCAATTTTATTGGTTAGTTGTTTTTAGCCCTAATGTAAGTTACAAAAATATTTAGCAATCAATTTTTGGAGGAAAAATTATCCAGTATTTGTGTATTTTTTACACTTATTCATTTTTATTTTTTTGAGGTTCCATTTGATTTAAGATGTAGAGCAAGGTAGCTCACTATGTTTTGGAAGAAAACTTCTGCTCTTTGTTAAAACTGTGTACTGTTTTACTGCAGTAATCTAAACTTTCCATGACACAGATAAACAAAGACGTTGCGGTTGAGTGACTCACTTGTTCTTTTGTTTCTGTCTCTTTTTCTCGCCGTCCCTGTCTCTCACATGCTCACTCTTCCACCCATCCTCTGTCTTTCTCAATCTTTCTTTCCATCACGCATTGATCCGACGCTGCAGGCGACTCGCTGCTCAAACACAACGGGATGAAATTCACCACTAAGGACAAGGACAACGACCACTCTGAGAATAACTGCGCGTCCTTCTACCACGGCGCCTGGTGGTACCGCAACTGCCACACCTCCAACCTCAACGGACAGTACCTGCGCGGCCAACACACCTCGTATGCCGACGGCATCGAGTGGTCATCCTGGACGGGTTGGCAGTACTCGCTGAAGTTCACCGAGATGAAGATCAGGCCAACCAAGGAGGAGAATAAATGAGTGAGAACTAGAAAACTCGACTAGAAGAGCTCAAAGGTGGCTGTAGGTGTTAGAGACACTCGATGCAGAAACGCAAGAACTTTCCGGCGACAACTTCTTGCTCATGTTTCTGTTTCTATCCATCTTTCAAACCCTGTTTTCCCACCATCTTGTAGTGTTTGTGCTAACGCCCAATGGGCCGATGTTTTTCTCTTGATCTACTGTTCACATCTCTGAATATTATTACAAAACATTGCAGGTATTGTCAAAAATGTACTAATGGGGGGAAAAAAAACATAGTTGTTGTCTAAAAAAAAAGAAAAAAATAAACTTCTGTAGCTGTGAAATTTAGCAAGAACGTGTAGCTTTTCATAAAAATAAAGACTTTTAACTCTTCAGACATCCGACGGAGAGGCAGCTTGTCCTATGTTATTTTCGTTCAGTGCTTAATCAATAACTCGTAGTTAAACATGACAAGGTTGCTATTGGTGTGTCCAGCCCCTGCTGTAATATCTGGGAGGTAACTAGATTTTGCCACATGTCGAGTAAATACGTTATTGACCACCAGGGATGCTCAAGGAGAATATGTGTCACAGTGGTGGCTTTCAGAGTGATGGGCCACAACAGGCACATTTTTCACTCTGACAGGTCAGTCAGTGGAGGGTTTTATCAATGGAGAAGCTGAACGTCTCTCAGAAAGCACAATAACCCTTTGGTGTTACTGCCGGATAGAAGAGTGCTGGATTTTATCTTATGCACAGTAGGTCAGATTCACCTGAAATCACAATGAAATGGATTGACGGAGCTTTAAGGCGTAAACTTGGAGTCTGAATCTGAGAATTGAACTTGGGTTGAACCGCTTTTTTTGTTGTTGTGAACAGACCAAATATTCTGTTTTAATAGTCAGATCATTTTGCAGATCATATCAGTAGCTTATTTAGTAGCTCATTCATTTGCCATGATTATATGATCATGTATTAATTTAATGTCATTTGTTTCAGGTAAACTGTGAAGTTCTCAAAATCTTATGCTGAAAGGAATAGTTTACCCTAAAATGCAAGGGTTCAAGATTCAAATTGCATTTGGGCATTTAAAGCACGCATATTAGGCCTATAACAAACAGACTGGCAAAAACACCAGTGCTTGGTTGGTTTTTGAGGCTCTTAAAAATGTGAAATGAACATCAAAATACATATATTTATACAACAGTTAGTTCTCGACCTCCTTAGTGGGGATTCTTCAGCGACTCTTTATGCATGTTACATTGTTACACCAGTAGGTCGCAATTAATGAGTGAATCATTGATTCATTTACATTCGAAAAACATAGATTCATTTGGAAACTAAACAAAAGGCTGTTTTATGAGTGAACCATTGAATCATTTACTTGCCTGATTTGTTCATAAATATGTTGGTTCATTCAGAACGAAAGAGTGATTATTTATACGTCAATCGCTGAATCATTTACTGATTTATTCAAAATAATGAATCATTAAGGAAGAAACGCCACTATTTGTTTGTTGCTCAGAGGTGTGCAACGATTCTGTTTTGACTTTGTTTTCATTGGCGGAGCAAAAATAAAGTATCTGGCAATACAGTATAAATTTATTTAACTGTTGTATAACATCATGAATGCGAATGTAACTCGTTTTACTGATTTTGGTGTAAACTATTCCTAATGTTGCTTCTCTTTCTGTTTGTATTTTTTTTATCTATGCAGACTTGGTTCACTAATTTCTCTCTTTTTTTCATTTATGGCACTGACAATGAGCATATGTCAACTTTCCGAACAATCAACTTGCAATGTCCTTTTACCCATTTACATGTGTTTCATGAGTCTTTGTATTAGTATTAGTATTTATCCTGCGATATCCATGTTAACTAACCCAGTGTTTGAATGTGAAAATCAGTTTAATAAGTTTATTTGTATCTTTATATTTGTTGTGACTGTACATTGATTATCCTATCAAAGATGAGCATTGTCTGCACTTTAAACAGCAACATCAAATTACTAATTTCTGTTTCAAAACGTTTTACAATCACTTTTATATCTGTATTGGAATGAATTTTAAAAAATTGTTTTATGAATCAAAGGATAACTAATCCCTCAGATTATAAAAAAAATGCAAAGCATTTCAATATCAGCTAGCTATATTCTTCATTCATGTTTCAATGGCCAATTTACAGTATATACTGCAATGCCAACCCCTACTGAAAACCAATTCGCCACCGTCAGAGGAGCTCAAAACTACAACAGAGCGAACAGCTGTCACAGCCCAACCAAACTGACGTGTTTTGATCAAGTTTGTGACACATTCTTGCTCAATAAAGAGAACCGCAGTCATTTCTGTGAGGTGAAATTGATTAAGAAGAACAGCGCTATGTAGATTGAGTTTCACGGTCAGTTCTCTCTGGAAACCGTAGGAGGTCTTTCAATGATCTAGTTGTCCTGATGTACTAGCATGCACATTCAAAACGAAGAGAAAACGCCAATAAAAAACATCACCTCACCTCATCCCGCCATGTTTTTCTTGCTCTCCACAGGTATTTTTAAAAGAAATGTTGTTCTTTTCGGGTATGAAACTGATAAATGTAAGATACGGACTGAGATTGGTTTTGTTGCACCAAAGGAGAGAACGTGCGACAGTTACTGTTTTGGGGAATGACAGATTCTCAGTTCATGGCCTCCGTTGCTTTCTGTGAACTTCTTGGAACTCAGGAACCGCTGCCGATGGCCTCTCAAACTACACCTGTCTGCTGACGGCACTTGCCAGTCATCCGTGTAAATAATTTAACCGTGAAATTGAGCATGTCTTGCAGTATAACAACACCCCAGGATGACAAGAGGACGTTTTCCTTTCTTTACACATCCTGCCCTCCCTAACATCCCCTCAAACCTACAAACCCATCCTTTCTGACCAGCTATGAAAGCTATGAATGCAGATATACTGTACACTATTAACATTTGGTATGCTCTGCTACATTTTGGGAATTATGATGGACTCATGTTTCATTTTAGGTCTTGTATTAGCAGTATTTTTTGTTGATCATTAAAATGTGTTCAATGAGTGACATTTAATAAACATCCACAGTTTTTAACATACTCGCTTACAGTGTGACTGGAGCATTTCCTCTGACATAAAAAGTTAACTAATTCCACCTTAGCAGTTTGGGAGTGAATGTCAGCTGAGGTCAGCTCATTAGCTGGTAATTGACTAGGTAGGCCAAGAATAGATCCCTAGGTAAAGCTTTTTTATGTGAATATTGTGACTATCGCATTTGCCTTGCTTTTAAATATTTGCAAATGTGCCAATCTCAGGCCTAGATGGCATAATGAGGCTCTCAAGTGATGAATGTTTCAGGAATGTCGTGAAAATGCATGACATTAAATGGACGAAAGGAGAGATTTTGCCTTTTACCGTGACTCTCCTTGAGAATGGAGAGGACAAATTATTAATATCCAGCAATCATGCAACATTCATTTTCATGAGATGACAGCAGACTCCTTTTTTAACATTATTTTGTATTTCCTAATATAACTACATAAATCCGGAAATATAATAAGACTGGATTTAAATGTTACAGGAGTTTGCATTGTTTAAGGCACTTTTCATGAATTTTGTGTCCCATTACAAAGCATTAGTGACTTAAATGGTGGCATGTTTGAATTAGGTGTGCTTGATGTTGCTATTAAGTAACAAAAAATTAACCTACCATGAAACGTAAACAGCAAGTAGTGTAAAATAAGCTAAACTGTCACATTTTTGGGATTTTCAGATATTGGCCTTTTTGATTGTATTCAACAATTAGTTGATATTCAAGTCGCTGTTAAATTATTTAAAATTATATTTCTTAAAATTGTGACACCACTAGGACCGTGTTACTGTGTATTATTTAGTTCACCCTTCTAACACAATTCGTGGAAAGTCCCTTAGTAATAGAACAATAATTTCCGAAAAGGTTACTAGCTCTGCAAAAGGGACACTTCACACCAAATTCTATTAAAATTGAAGAGCGTCTGCCAATACATCTTGTAAAACAATAATAGCAAAAACTTTATTGCAACAGCACTAAAAAAATCCAATATGCAAAGGTTTTACTCTTTTAATTCATTTTTCATCTCTATTCATGCTTTTTAATGATTATAAAATATTGATTTACTATCCTCGACTGTTCAAAAGTTTATGATTTGCAAACTGATTTTTTCTGTTTTGTATATACAGTCGTGGTCAGAATTATTGGCACCCTTGGTAAATATGATCAAAGAAGGCTGTGAAAATAAATCTGCATTGTTAATCATTTTGATCTTTTATTTAAAAAAATTACATAAATCTAACCTTTCATTGGAGAATAAGAATTTAAAATGGGGGGAAATATCATTATGACATAAATGTTTTTCTCTAATACACATTGGACACAATTAACGGCTCCCTTTTATTCAATGCTTTTTGAAACCTCCATTTGGCATAATAACAGCTCTGAGTTTTCTCCTATAATGCCTGATGAGTTTAGAGAGCACCTGACAAGAGATCAGAGACCATTCCTTCATCCAGAATCTCTCCAGACCCTTCAGACTCCCAGCTCCACGATGGTGCTTCTCCTCTTCAGTTCACCACACTCATTTTCTATAGGGTTCAGCTCAGGGAACTGGAATGGCCATAGCAGAAGCTTGGTTTTGTGCCCAGTGACCCATTTTTGTGTTGTTTTTAAGGTTTGTTTTTGGATTATTGTCCGGTTGGAAGATCCAAACATGGCCCATTACAAGTTTTCTAACAGAGTCAGTCACTTTTTTATTTTTTATCTGTTGGTATTTGATCGAATCAGAGACGCCATGTATCTAAAAAAGATGTCCAGGACCTCCAGCAGAAATATAGGCCCACAACATTAAAAATACAGCAGTATATTTCATTGTACACATGGGGTACAAAGCAGTCTCTTTTATACTAACCAAAGCTGCATTTATCTGACCAAAAATGCAGTTAAAATTGTGAAGTATTATTACATTTTAAAATAACTGTTTTATATTGTAATATATTTCAAAATGTAATTTCTTCCTTTGATGCAAAGCTGAATTGTCAGTATCCAAATCTTCAGTCACATGATCCTTCAGAAATCATTCTATTATGCTGATTTGCTGCTCTGTTATTAATAATGGTTCTTATTATTATCAAATTTGAAAACATTTTAAATGGTAATAATATTTCACAATATTATATAATATGTAATCATGTATATACACACACACACACACACCCAGGTTTGTTTTTGTGAAAAGTGGGGACATCCCATAGGCGTAATGGTTTTTATACTGTACAGACCGTATATTCTATTGCCCTACACCAAGCCTACCCCTAAACCTACCCCTTACAGGAAACTTTGTGCTATTTCAGATTTTCAATACACTCCATTCTGTGTGATTTATAAGCGTTTTGAAAAGTGGGGACATGGGGTAATGTCCTGAAAAGTCACCTTCTCCTTGTAATACCTATGTCATACCTTTGTCATTATACAAATTTATGTCCTCATTTGTCACAAAAACGTGCACACACACACACATGACTGTTTGTGAGATTCAATCATGTATTTTCTATAATGTGTGGTAAAGAATGACTGCAGATCTGGCTTCCAAGAACAGTTGCAGTATCTGTGTTTCAGGAAGTGTTAGAATGATGTGCATCTACTCAGCAGAACTCAGGATCAAAACCAAGTGAGGGATGCATCAGCAGCGAGAGGTGTGCTGATGGAACGCTTCAGATATTCAACACTCAGCAAGTCATAAACACATCTGGCTCCTTATCTCCGTTCCCCAATATCCTTAACGCCCAAACTTGTCTTCCACCCAGACAGATTTACAGAAGATGCTGCCCTATACCTCGCCTCTCTGTTTCCAGCACACACAACACCGTTTGGGGCCTCCCGAACAGCCCGATAAGGCCCATCGCATTTTAAGCTTTTGCATCATGAGGTTTCTGTATTATTGAATTGCATCTTCTCACAGTGATTCATGAGGGTACAGACATCTTCTTTTTCCACAGAAAGCTCTCGGGCCCCTCACCAGCCACCTGCTGCAGTCATTTTGATGCACTGGTCCCTCATGTGATTGCTGTTTAATGAAAAACAGGCCAGCATAGCCCTGCTCTCCTATTACAGAGTAATTGATTTGAGGTGAAGAATGTCCTTTGTAGAGGTGAATAGTTTTACCCAAGTCATTAATCCCTTCAACCAGATATTGAAACCCCCCTGACTGCTCTCTTTAGCAAAAATTATCTCCCGTGCCCTCTTTCCCTCACTCTCTTATAATCTAATCAGCTGTCTTCTGATTTGGCTCAGTTTAGACAGTATGTATCATCACATTATGTTTTACTGACCATCATTCACTCATCATTTATCAGCAATTATTTGCGGCTTTAGAAATGAATATTTGGTAACGCAGTGACATTTACAGGTTTAAGAGAAAAAATACTTCTGGCACCCACAGTACAGTAAGGAAATGTGACCGTAAATGACTTTCTGTGCAGCTTGCTATTTGAATGGGAGATTCCTGTTTGAGTAATGAGCAAATGCAAGGGTCTTCTGAGGGTTTTTCCACTTTCTCTTGAAATGAAATGATGCTCATATGATTAACAAGATAAATAGTATATTCTCTAGGCGAGTGGATGGTGCTTAAGTGAAGCATTAAGTCTTTAAGACAATTATATAGGCAAATATTCCAAGCGTGAAGATCATACCACTGTATGGTTTCTGTGTTATTCATCACCAGAAGAACAAAATCTAATGAAATGAAAAAGTTCACTGGTTTGCACAAAGGCTTGAATTTATTGAGTAGTATAAAATGTTAATACTCAAGGATCAATATATTTTTGGTACTGTTATCATTATATCAGGAACTGTCACTTTTAAGTAATAGCATAATACTTCTCTCTCTCTTTTATGGTTCCATAATTTATGACGTGTCCGACACGCCACTTTCATGATTAACAGAGACGGGTGAGCATGAAAAATAAAAACAGCCGTGAAACGTGTCCACCACATTGGAACCGCAGGTAGTTTTTCAAACTGGGACTTTCCGTGTTGACGGATATGACGGCCAAATTCGGAGAGAGAGAGAGAGAGAGA
>NW_015552568.1:426952-428530 GCF_001515605.1 Sinocyclocheilus anshuiensis
AGAGAGAGAGAGAGAGAGACCGACCGACCTAGTGAGCTGCCTACCTAGACAGCACCTTTGGGCATCGTCGGCGCTGTCCTAAATGGTAGTATTGTAGTAACGGGAAAACAGATTCATTTTCGTGAATCGGTTCTCGGCTCATAAGGTTTTGGTTCACAGAGTTCGGATTACTCAGAATGCATGGCATTTAGTGAAACCGATTAATTGCAAATATAATTTCACATACATATTTGGGGAAGTCGTGGCCTAATGGTTAGAGAGTCGGACTCGTAACCCAAAGGTTGCGGGTTCGAGTCTCGTACCGGCAGGAATTGTAGGTGGGGGGAGTGAATGTACAGCGCTCTCTCCCACCTTCAATACCACGACTGAGGTGCCCTTGAGCAAGGCACCGAACCCCCAACTGCTCCCCGGGCGCCGCAGCATAAATGGATGCCCACTGCTCCGGGTGTGTGTTCACGGTGTGTGTGTGTTCACTGCTGTGTGTGTGTGTGTGTGCACTTTGGATGGATTAAGAGGGAAACTCTGCTCTGAGGGAAACCCGACGGGTACTCGTTCTCACCCGGTGTGGACGAAACCCCGTTTAACGTCGGGTCTGAAACCGCTGATCCCGAAGCCATTGAGGTTTTTGATAAAGTGTGCTTTGATAAAGTTATGAGCTGTCGCCATAACGGCGTTTTAAACAGATGAAAAATAGTTCAGTTAAACAAAAACCCCTGGAGGTCGCTTCTATTTGTTTTTTAGCATAACGCGCGTTGTACGTGAACTCTCTGTAGGCGGGGCCGAGCTAGTGAGCTGCTTACCTAGACAGCACTTCTGCTTTTGTTTTAGTACCCTCACTAGGTTTTCAGACAGAACCACAGTGAAACGTGTTTCTATCACGTTCACTTAGCCTATAATTTAACAATAACTCCACGCCTTTTTTCTTTCTCTTATTATTTAGTATCCTTTTCCACTAATTATTATTAGCAAGATCCGAAACAATGTGCCTGATAAGTGGGCGGAAAAACAGCGCAATAATATTTCCGGGTGTTTGAAGAGGGGGAACCCCGTGGTGTTTTTCTACCGTGGGTATATCACGAAAAAGTCAAAAGCATTTGTTATTATGTCATCATAACCTGCTGCTGGGTACAGACACTTTATCAAAAACCTCAATGGCTTCTGGATCAGCGGTTTCAGACCCGACGTTAAACGGGGTTTCGTCCACACCGGGTGAGAACGAGTACCCGTCGGGTTTCCCTCAGAGCATCTGCGATGAAGTCCCGAAGGAGAAGTACTTGTGTAGCAACTGTAATAATGTCTTGAATAAAGCGCGTCAAACGGTGTGCGGTCACCGCTACTGCCTCGCGTGCGTCAACTGGCTGGTCAGGTAAGAGAATGAGAAGCGTTCAAGTAGAACAGCCGCAGTTTCATGACAACACACAGGACATGGTTGGCAAGGCATTATTTTCGGTCTTGATAGCAATTGTATGTTATGGTAAAAAATTGTGGCTTATAATCACAGTGCGATGAATAGCTACCAAAATATAGAAACACCACATGAAATTTTAAAAAGGTGTATAGATGCTGATGTATGCAGAC
>NW_015552568.1:428628-436123 GCF_001515605.1 Sinocyclocheilus anshuiensis
CAGATGTATGCAGACTATATATATATATATATATATATATATATATATATAAACGTTGGCTAGCAATTATAAAGTGAGAAAATATAGCTAAGTGAAACTAACATCCAAACTGCTATTTGTTATTAAAATGTTATTAATGAATGCTTCTATTTCACTATTTCATACAGAAACAACAAGGACCTTGTGTGCACAAAATGTAAAGAAGAAGATCCCAGTGTTGAGAATGACACTAGTGTACTGACTCTTGACCAGGTAATCAAAACTCCATCCATCCATCCATCCATCCATCCATCCATCCATCCATCCATCTATCTATCTATCTATCGATAAAATATGTGATGGCTACAGAGGCGTGTTCACATTCAGACCTGTCAAAGGTCTGATTTTGACAGTGGAAGCATCGTGACTCATGTTTGGAAAGTTATTATAATTTCCCCTCTTGTTTAAACCACAGTTCTTCAACGATGCAGCTATTAATAAGGAAATTTTGGATCTGAAAGTTCACTGTGCCAACCAAGGCTGCCCCTGGAGAAGCACCCTGAAGAACTTTGAGGTACTTAGAAATTCAGTTTATTTACCTTGCTGAAATTTAAAATGAGTAGAGATTGTCTGATTCTAAATCAGCGATGTAGTTACTTGAATGGATCTGTAATGCACTGACTTAACACTATACAGTATAAGCAGATGAATGATCAAGGCCATACTCGATTTGTGAGATTTTCTGAACTATGTATTTATTTATGGCATGGGAAATGTTTTTTTTTTTTTTTACTTCACAGGACATGATGTGAAGATCACACATGTGAGCCACTTCCTGAGCCATCAGATAAAGTCTAGCACTTTCTACTGTAGTTCAGATTAGAACATTGAGCTAATAAATGTAAGACCAGAGATCAGGGTTGTTCACGGGCTGCTACACATTCATGTAAAACCTATAAAGCTATTGAGAACACTGTAATGTCTTTACACTTGACTGAGTCAAAAATCAATGTGGATTATGGGGCTTGTATCGATCACATTAGCAACCATGGCTTTTCTGTTATCACATTGTTAAATCATAGGAACTCATTAAAAAATAGCTGCATTTCATGGCAGGCAGTCATACTCGGTTACAACCACAAGATGCTATTTTACGGGAATCCTAACATGGTAGCTTTGTGGTCATTTCGTAACATGAACCAGCCATTAAGGCATTAATCATAGAGCTGTTGTGGAGATGTTGTCCAGTGTAGTGAATCAGTCCTCAGTCTGATTGAGTAGTAACAAACTCATACTTTAGGATTTGAAAAGCCTCTACAACTTTTAGAGGTCAGTGTTTTGTCGAGTAAAATGTTCTATGACTTTGACCCTCATGGCTGCCTAATGGAAGTCTTTTATGTTTTTACCTTCTTTCTATACTCAAGAGAGTCTGAAAGCCTTTTGAGAATATCGTATTATTCCCTATTACAATAGAAACATGTAGGCTGGGCTTTAGATTTTATGTTTTTCAGCGGAAACTATATGATCAAAAGCATAAGTTTTAGAGGTCAAGTGTATAGAAATAAAGTATCATTATGTAATTTGTAGTAATCAATGATCATACTTGCTTAGTGGAGTAGTTCACCCAAAAATAAAAGAATTTGTCATTACTTACTCACCCTCATGTTGTTCCAGATCCATACGCTGTTATTTTTTGCACTAGAAAACAAACTGAGATGTTTTGAAGAATCTTCATACAGCTTTTTTCATACAATGACAGTTCATAGTGACCGACAGGTTCTAAACCTGGCAAAACACCATTACTAAAGCAGAAAAATAAGTCTTTTAAAGACAAACAGACCCAAAAATATTTACTAAAATTGAACTGGTATGGTGCTTTTTTTCTGGATAGGCATTTTTTGGATACTCATTATGAACAGTCCTTGCATGCAAAAGAGCTGCTGAAGATTCTTGGATGACAAAAGTCTTTTGTTTTTCTAAGAAAAAAGGCATACAGATGTGACATGAGATTAAATACATTTTCATGTTTTATTTGAATTATCCCTTTAATATGCTCAATGACTCATTCAACAGGACCATCAGAGTCAGTGTGAATATGCCCTGATCCCTTGCAACATTGGCTGTGGCTTAATGGTGCAGAGGAAATCACTGGCTACACATCTGGAGGGAGGCTGTCCCAACAACAAGACCACATGTCCCTCTTGTTCAGGTGTCCTGACACCGAGAGAACTCCAGGTAGGGTCAGAAAATGACACTTTAGAGACTGCAAAATATTATTTTCCCGAATCAGTATTTTTGCATTGTTTATCTAGTAAAATATCGAAATAAATTTGTATCCTTTAAACAAGATACGTTTTAGAAGCAAAATTATATAATAAATTCAGAATTAAAATGTTATTTTTCTTTTACTTTTTTTTGTTTGTTTGTTTTGAACAGACAACAGTTTGTTTCGTTTGGTCAGATTTATTCTTCAAACTTAATAAAAATAAACCTAATTCATTTCATATATATATTTTCCATGAACACAAGACTGTCATACACATATTTTGCTTCTCAGTGGAATTTTTAAGTATGTACCAACATACAAACTATATTTGTGCAAATCACATATACATGTACAGTATGATACATGGGTGATATTGTGCGAATAGGCCCATAGTGCAAGATATTCGGCCTCTTTCGTTGTTGCTAAAGTGGTTTTGGGTCAGCGTGCCCTTGCTTGAAGCCCCATGGCTCGGTTTTAAGCCACAGGTGGAGTCTCCAGTGTTTACTGCTGTCCCATATTACTTTCTTTTCCATTTCACCCATCGGGACATGGATTAGAGGAATGAAAAGAAGGGAAAAAAAGCAGCAATCCAGTGAATTTAAACATCAATCATCAAACGCAACACATTAGTCAAGATATCTTCAAATGCAATGTGTTTCACGCTTCAAATTAAGATAAAAAGTCTCAATGAGATATTTTGGAAAGTTTGTGGCACAAAATTATTTGAGCAAAACTTTCATCACTGTTGTTAGTGAAAGTGACATTTCCAAATTTTTTCACAGAAGCATGTTTGTCCCAGTTCAGGTGATAAGAAGACGACGAAGACAGATAAACGACAAAAGGTAGAAAAGCTGGTGGATCACTGAATATTGTACCCTGAAAGGGAATGTACAAACAAGAACAATTCTAAAGTATGATACTGTGTTTCCTTTATAGAATAATCACCCAGGCAGCTCAAAAAAGAAGGAGCCATGCATTTTCTCGGACATTGGTTGTCCTTTTAAGGTTGGCATTTAATAACAGTACCTGTTTATGTTAATCATGATGTATTATATAGTTTTGTGGAACAGAGTTTTATGTTGAGCAGAAACTTTTAGATACTTGAGCCACGTTTTTAAAAACAAATGGTCTACAGACAATTTGAGAGGATAATTTTTAAAATGAAAATATTAAAAGTATTTTAACAGTATCAAATAAAAATATATTTATTGTTTTATAATTTATATAATATTTATATAGCTTGATATAAATATATATATATATATATATATATATGTGTGTGTGTGTGTGTGTGTGTGTGTGTGTGTGTGTGTGTGTTCACACACATGCATGTATACATTTCAGAAAAATATGTTATGTTTATATATTAAATAGATTTATATATAATATAAATTATATTAATATAAATATATACATGTAAATACGTGTAAATATTTTCAAAATATATACTGTATGTGTGTGTATTTATATATACATAATAAATATACACAGTACACACACATATATTATGTAAACAAAAACTTTTATTTTGGATGCGATTAATCGCGATTAATCATTTGACAGCACTAAAAATACATTTAAATTGATCTTAATTTTTTTCTCTAATATTCTAATATTAGCTAGACAGAGAAAACAAATATTTTGCAGGAAAAAAGAAAAAGGAAAAATGCTCCAAATTTAAAGGGAATCATTTTCAGGAATTCACAGAATTAAAAAAAAAAAAAGGTTTGGAAAAAATCATAGACAAATCACAGAAAATAATCATGCACTATACTTTTTTATTATAAAAATAATACTTTTCTGTTTCTTCCTGTATGAATTTTGTTTAGCTTTGAAAAAATTGCTTAAAATTTTGCTTGAAAAATAAACAAACAAAAATCATTAATGGTGTAACAAAAAATACAACAAATAAATAAAATAATATTCTCTGAAAACCAGTCTCATTACAATGTTATTGCAATTGAGAAAGTAGTGTTTTATGGGAATTATACAGTTTTGCTGCAACGTTTTATTTTCAGGGCAATGCAGACAAAGTAAAAGAACATGAATCCTGCAGCCATGTTGGCCATCTACAGCTTCTCTTGGATGTGACCAGAGCTCTTCAGCGTACCTTGAATTATTCAGCTGAGCGAAGCCACCATGAAAGCCCTGATCTTCTTCAGCCTGGACAGTGTGGTGCGTCCCACATTGAGGGTGAGATTGAGACCGACGTAGGGGATCCAGGAGTGAGTGATAAGGCCCTCAGTCTCCACGATGATCAGGCTGAACTTGCTGTAGGCCAGCAACTGGACGCTCTACAGCAGAGAGTGCAGGTTATGGAGAACATCATCTCAGCTTTGAACCGAGAGGTGGAGAAGACGCAGATCAGTGTGGTTGTGCTGGAGAGGGACAATTACAACAGTCAGCATCTCATTCAGCACTTGGAAACCAAGGTAAATTATAAAATAAATCTGTGTCATGACACTAATGGTGTGGGAATTTCAACTTTAAATGGAATTAAATGGGAACTAGGGAACTTTTAGACACTGTACAGATGATGAAATTACATAGCGGTGGTGCTGCCACACTGATGCTCACATGCAAATTTTCTGCTAATATCCTGTCAATCATGTCCACCAGTTTGAACATTAGAATTGCAATGCAGTTGCACGCCTTGTCAGAAAGGTTTAGGGAAAAAATTTTTTTTTTTTTTTTTTCGGATTCTTTCTTGAATTGCTTTTGAAATAGTCTTTTGGTGATAGTCTCAAATAAATAGAATAACAGGAATAAATATTTACCGAATTGCGGTCAAACACGTTTAATTTTAAATAATTATGCCTGATTGTTTATTCTGTGTTTGTAGAAACGTTTTTTCCTAACTTAATAGGTATATACTACTGTTCAAAGGTCTGTACGATTTCTAAATGTTGTTTTTTTATATATATATATATATTTATGGAAACTGTGATAATTGTTTTCAGGATTCTTTGATGAATAGAAAGTTCAAAAGAACAGCATTTATTTTTATATTTTTACTTGTCACTTTTGATCAATTTAATGCATCCTTGATGAAAAAAGCATTAATAAAAAATAATAAAAAAACTTACTGACCCAAACCTTTTGAACAAAAGTGAATTTCACAAAACAAAGTTCAACATTATGTAAATAATTCATAATAATTCATCCATAAATCCATCACATTGTCTCCAATATTCAAATTTTGAATGAACTGATAATGAAATATAGCAGGTTTATTTATTAAATGAAATGAATATAAATTAAATGCAAATTGTGCTTTTCAAACATCAATTAAACATCATTAATTTCACATAATGCTTCTTGAAATGTGTGTATGATAACATGTTTATGGTTAATTCATACTGAAGATTACCTGTTTTATTAAAAGCTACACTTACAGCAGATATATTAATCAAATTACAACTGTGCATCCTGCTGCCTCATTTCAAATATCAGGAATTCAGTGCAGTTCTGAAGCATTATGGAAATAATGTGATATCAGCACAACCCTGATATCACATTATTTCCATCCTGGATTATTAAAATCAAAGCACATGCTTTTCACTGTGTGTAAATAGCAACAACAGATTTCATTACTTTGATGTGTCCTTGCAGTTTACTAGGCATTGATCTCATGCTGTGAATCTGCAATATGGTTGGAGCTAATGAATGTGTTTGTGTTACAAAAGAGCTGAAATGCTATATAGGAATCTCTGGAAAACATTTGTTTCCTGTGATGTGTTTTTTGTTTGTAGCCGCTGGGTTGCATAATTCATGCTTTAAATAAGGACTCACATAAAACTAACAAAGGTATTCTTTTGGGGAGGTCTGAAATGATCATTTATTTGTCCCTATGCTCATCTTAACACCGGGAGGTGATAATAAATGATTACGGCTGTGTTCTGACACTCGACCTGGAGGGGTTATTTAACACAGGGAACCGAGATGACACTCCTGAAATGCTGAAAATGAAGAGATAAGTTGAAGTACGGATGAGAAGGGAATGAGTGGTAGAAAATAGATTTGTGTGACAATTCTCCAAGTGCGGTTAAGAAAAAAAAAAGCATGTGTCTAATAGGATGTCGCCATCTCGTTCATTTTCTGTATTTTGAAGTGTTTCACACAAGGCTGTCGACCTTAACCAGCTCTGAAGGTCCATTATGATACATTAATATTGTGCTTTTGCAGTGAGCCAATCTGTACCTTTGGGTGATTCATCCATGATAATGGTTTTCCATCACATTCTAGGTAGCGGAACAGCTGCAGAGACTGGTCAGGAAAGACATTCACATCACTTCATTGCAGCAGTGTATCAGCGCCCAGCAGGACATCTCATATGATGGCACCTTTCTCTGGCGGTTGTGTGATGTCAGCCAGAAACTGATAGAGGCTGCCAGCGGCCAAAAGATCAGTCAGTACTCGCCAGGTATCAAAGCACATATCTCTCCTGTACTGCTCTGAAAGGCAGAGTTCTCTAAAAATAAACATTCTGTCATTTACTCTCATTTACTCTGTTATCATTCATCCTCATGACATTCTAGACCTGTATGACTGACTTTCTTCTTGAACTCTCTTAACTAGACTTTGTTCTTTCTACAACCTGAATCTGGAAAGAAGAAAGTCAGTCATAAAAGTATAGAATGGCATGAGGGTGACAGAAATGATGACAGAGTAAAATCCCTCTCTCTCTATCTAGTATATATATATATATGATACATTAATATTGTGCTTTTGCAGTGAGCCAATCTGTACCTTTGGGTGATTCATCCATGATAATGGTTTTCCATCACATTCTAGGTAGCGGAACAGCTGCAGAGACTGGTCAGGAAAGACATTCACATCACTTCATTGCAGTCATTGCAGCGCGCCCAGCAGGACATCTCATATGATGGCACCTTTCTCTGGCGGTTGTGTGATGTCAGCCATGTCAGCCAAGAGGCTGCCAGCGGCCAAAAGATCAGTCAGTACTCGCCAGGTATCAAAGCACATATCTCTCCTGTACTGCTCTGAAAGGCAGAGTTCTCTAAAAATAAACATTCTGTCATTTACTCTCATTTACTCTGTTATCATTCATCCTCATGACATTCTAGACCTGTATGACTGACTTTCTTCTTGAACTCTCTTAACTAGACTTTGTTCTTTCTACAACCTGAATCTGGAAAGAAGAAAGTCAGTCATAAAAGTATAGAATGGCATGAGGGTGACAGAAATGATGACAGAGTAAAATCCCTCTCTCTCTATCTAGTATATATA
>NW_015552568.1:437036-451231 GCF_001515605.1 Sinocyclocheilus anshuiensis
AAGGAGTGGCTTCACAACAACTCTGTGACTGTTCTTGAATGGCCCAGCCAGAGCCCTGACTTAAACCCAATTGAGCATCTCTGGAGAGACCTAAAAATGGCTGTCCACCAACGTTTACCATCCAACCTGACAGAACTGGAGAGGATCTGCAAGGAGGAATGGCAGAGGATCCCCAAATCCAGGTGTGAAAAACTTGTTGCATCTTTCCCAAAAAGACTCATGGCTGTATTAGATCAAAAGGGTGATTCTACTAAATACTGAGCAAAGGGTCTGAATACTTAGGACCATGTGATATTTCAGTTTTTCTTTTTTAATAAATCTGCAAAAATGTCAACGATTCTGTGTTTTTCTGTCAATATGGGGTGCTGTGTGTACATTAATGAGGAAAAAATATTAACTTAAATGATTTTAGCAAATGGCTGCAATATAACAAAGAGTGAAAAATTGAAGGGGGTCTGAATACTTTCCGTACCCACTGTATATTATGTATATACATTCATCTTCCAGATCTATCTATCTATCTATCTATCTATCTAATCTGTCTGTCTGTCTATCATCTTATTTGTATAAGAAACTTGCTTTCAAAATATATAAAATGTATATATAAAAATTGTGCATTTATGCACACACACACACACACACACACACACACACAAATGTGTGTATGTGTGTGTACTTGTTTATGCTACATTGAGGGGACCAAATGCCCCCTCAAGGATAGTAAAACCTGAAATTTTTGACATTGTGATAAAAAATATTAACAAATAAAATTTATTCAAAATAGTAAATGATGTTTATCTGAAAGTGTAACAATGCAAACAGGATTTCTGTAAGGGGTAGTTTTAGGGTTAGGGGATAGAAAATATTGTTTGGTCAGTATAAAAGTAATAGAAGTCTATGGAAAGTCCCCACAATTCACAGAAACAAACGTGTGTGTGTGTGTGTGTATATTGAAAGAAACCTTCTGTCTATCGTATTAAAATATTCCAGCACTAAAAGATTCTGGTGACTTGATGTTGATTCAGTTAACACTCTGAATGGATTCAGTGAGTCATTCAGTAATGGATTTAGTGAGTTCATTAAGCAACAGATCCATCAGACTGATTCAAATGGTAATTCCTGAGTTAGTGAGTCTTCTAGCGTGATTCATTCAAAGAACTGGCTCATAAGAATCATTTGTTTGTGAATTGAACTACACTGGTTGCGCTGTGTGTTTTTGGTTCAATAAAGGGAACTGGTTTAAAAGAATAATTTTTTTAGGAATTAGGGCTACACTATTTGTGCTGCATATCAGGCTGTTGTTTTACCTGTAACCAAGATAAATGTTGACTAAGGGCTGCCCACATGATCTGTGCATCATATTCTAAATCATATGATGGTTTGTGTGGGGAACAGACCACCTTGTGATTCAGAAAAATCTTGATCCCCTGGGCCTTATTTTTCTAAGCATGTTCAATTTGCAGTTTCAGTTGACGGAATCAATATATTATTGACAATCACTTCTCACTTTTGTGCCGAAGCAAAACAGTTTTGCCAGCACTGAATATTTCAATGCATTGGACTGGACTCATCAGGAGAGCTGTGGTGAATGAATGTTAGTTGTTATCGTATATTGAAGTAGAATCGATGCTCATTCATAAGACCAGTGCTAAAAATTGAGTTGGTGCCAGCGAAAGGGAAAGCGAAAAAAGCAAATGTAGAGCAGTTATAAAGGCTGAAATGGGGTTGTTTGCCCAGTAGTCATGTGTCTGCGTGAACACAACCATAATAGACAGCATGACCGAGAAAGAGAACGACTGAAAGAGAACAACTGAAGATAATTTCATTGACTTGTTTTCTTTCACGTCATTACAAAACAGGATATCAGAATAACTGTTCTTCCAACACAACAGTCAGAAAAAGGAGTGTGTGTGTGTGTGTGTATATTGAAAGAAACCTTCTGTCTATCGTATTAAAATATTCCAGCACTAAAAGATTCTGGTGACTTGATGTTGATTCAGTTAACACTCTGAATGGATTCAGTGAGTCATTCAGTAATGGATTTAGTGAGTTCATTAAGCAACAGATCCATCAGACTGATTCAAATGGTAATTCCTGAGTTAGTGAGTCTTCTAGCGTGATTCATTCAAAGAACTGGCTCATAAGAATCATTTGTTTGTGAATTGAACTACACTGGTTGCGCTGTGTGTTTTTGGTTCAATAAAGGGAACTGGTTTAAAAGAATAATTTTTTTAGGAATTAGGGCTACACTATTTGTGCTGCATATCAGGCTGTTGTTTTACCTGTAACCAAGATAAATGTTGACTAAGGGCTGCCCACATGATCTGTGCATCATATTCTAAATCATATGATGGTTTGTGTGGGGAACAGACCACCTTGTGATTCAGAAAAATCTTGATCCCCTGGGCCTTATTTTTCTAAGCATGTTCAATTTGCAGTTTCAGTTGACGGAATCAATATATTATTGACAATCACTTCTCACTTTTGTGCCGAAGCAAAACAGTTTTGCCAGCACTGAATATTTCAATGCATTGGACTGGACTCATCAGGAGAGCTGTGGTGAATGAATGTTAGTTGTTATCGTATATTGAAGTAGAATCGATGCTCATTCATAAGACCAGTGCTAAAAATTGAGTTGGTGCCAGCGAAAGGGAAAGCGAAAAAAGCAAATGTAGAGCAGTTATAAAGGCTGAAATGGGGTTGTTTGCCCAGTAGTCATGTGTCTGCGTGAACACAACCATAATAGACAGCATGACCGAGAAAGAGAACGACTGAAAGAGAACAACTGAAGATAATTTCATTGACTTGTTTTCTTTCACGTCATTACAAAACAGGATATCAGAATAACTGTTCTTCCAACACAACAGTCAGAAAAAGGAAGCCACACATTTGATTTTCGAGATGAAAGGAGCTCTCTGGTTATCGGGTGCTATTTTTTAAGAGTTTTAACTAAAGCCCGTCACGCTTCACATAAAAATGACAAAGCATTGTGTTTTTCAGCTTTCTACACCGCCAGGTATGGATTTAAAGTGTGCTTGCGACTCTACTTGAACGGAGATGGGGTTGGAAAGGGAACGCACATCTCTCTTTTCTTTGTTATAATGAAAGGAGAATACGACCCCATTCTTTCATGGCCATTCAGACACAAGGTAAAACGCTATAATCAAGCTGTCAATCAGTGAACCAATCAATCCTTTTCTGAACATCTGTGTCATCTCTTAGCTAATGACGCTTACATTGTGAATTCATACATTAAAGGGGTCATATCATGACGAATCAAATTATCCTTGATCTTTTGAAATAGAAAAAGCTTTGATGTATTATGAAATTATACTGCAGATACGTTGAACTCAAATGTAAATGATAATGAACTCAAAATGTTTTTCCCAGTCCAGCAAGACAATTTGTTCAAATTATTCGAATTTGAATTCTGAGTTTAGAATAATGAATCCAAATTGATCACTATGTTACTTGCAATATCTGATCATTTTAATTTATTTTTGAACACAAAACCTATAGTATCTTATCTAGATTCATATTCTTAACTATAACTAAACTATTAAACATATTTTTAATTGGAATAAAGCTCAAATAATATATATAAATATATCAATAAAATATAAATGGAAAAACTGAAACCTAAAAACGTGAATGAAAATTAGAAATGTTGCCTTGACAACTAACTAAAATATAATACGTTTTAAATTACTTAAATGAAATAAAATATAAATAAACTGTAATAAGTATTAAATTACTTAAAGTAAATAAAAATAAATCAAAGGCAAACAGATAATTAAAAAAAATCTAGCAAAAATGACAAAATAAAAGCTCATTCATAATATTAGTAAATACTATATACATATAAATAATACTCAGATATACTAAATATACTATATAAATAATACTAAAATAACTGTCCCTAAGTCCAGATTGATTAAAATGCTGTTCACATGTGAAACTGTCCTGCTTCTGTCTTGCAGTGATTATCATTGTAAAATGAGCATCAGTATGTTCTTCTCAAGAGGGCCGAACACTTGAAGTGAGCACTCAGAAGTGAGCACTGAAGGCCGTTACTATCTCATGTGTGTGTGTTTAGTACACGTAATATGAAGACATATGTCAGAAAAGCAGAAAAAGTCCTGTTTTATAGTTGGTAATACTTTTTGAGCCAAATTAAAAAAAAAGTTAAATGCATTTCAGTCTGATTCTAGCAATTTGGGTGGCACATTTTAGTTTAGATTGCTTTGATTCTGCTATTGAAGGCAGTTAAAAACACTAAAAACACATTTTTCGCATTCAATTTCACATTAAAGAAAGCATTTAGATAGAGTCGTTAAAGACAACGCAGCAAAAAGCAGGTCATTACATTCAAAGTGCTCGAGAGAATGTAAAATGGTCTTTAAAAACTAAATTACAACTATTTATGGTGCAAAAAACCTACTAAGTGCACCTCAGGACAAAGAATTAAATAATAAATGTATGATATGACCCCTTTAATAGTGGCTTCTGTTGTAACGGACCAGCTTTGGTTCCTCAGTCATGTGCCATCAGCATTTTCCGTGACCTTCCGCTGACATCTCTGCCTGGCAGGTCACGTTCTTTCTCATAGATCAGAACCAGAGGGAGCACGTCATCGACGCTTTCCGTCCCGACCTCTCCTCTGCATCTTTCCACCGCCCCGTCTCAGAGATGAATGTGGCCAGCGGGTGCCCCCTGTTCTTCCCTCTGGGGAAATTGAAGTCGCCTAAGCATGCCTATTGCAAGGATGACACCATCTATATCAAGTGCGTGGTGGACATCTCCTCCTGAAGCATGAAGGCCTGGCTGTTAAAGAGGACTGGATTCCTAAGGGAGCATAACAATTCTGGATCCGGACAAAATGAATATGGAGAGCAGAGAAACAAACCCAGAAATATTTATGAACTGAAAAGTTGAAGAGTTTTGTCTCGGTTGCATTTTGGTTCTTTGGGTACATGAATAAAAGAATATTTTTAGATTGACACCTGGCTCTTAATGTTTAAAACATTGATTCTTTCTTGTGTTATTTTGCATGTATTGCTGTTTTATTTATTATGGAATGAACTCTTCTGGATTTTGAACATCATTCTGACAGTTTTTATATTTTATATGTAATAATAAATCAAATGTGTTTACTACCTTGTTTTTTGTTTCTTCGTAGCATAGTTTATCTGCTTACTAGTACATGTCTCAACATTGCAGATAAATGTCTCTTTAAAGTTTAGAACAATCAATATTATTTGCATTTATGATTTAAATTTAAAGAAATGGTTCACCCAAATATTCACTCACCCTCAGGCCATCCAAGATGTAGATGAGTTTGTTTTTTCATGGGAACAGATTTGAAGAAATTTAGCATTCCACCACTTGCTCTCCAATGGATCCTCTGCAGGGAATGGGTGCCGTCAGAACGAGAGTCCAAACGGCTGATAAAAACATCACAATAATCCACAAGTAATCCAAACCACTCCAGGTCATCAATTAATGCCTTGTGAAGCAAAAAGCTGCATGTTTATTAGAATCAAATCCATCAAAACTTTAAACTATTGCTTTTGACTAAAATATAAAGGCCTCTATCTATTGCTTTCTCCAGTGACAGAGTTAAAAGAAATATGGACAGATCAAGCACCGTTTACAGTCCAAAACAGTTTTAAACAAATATGTTAGTGGATTTTGATGTGAGAGGACAGCAAGGAATTGACTTTATCACTGCAGGAAGTGTTATTATGGATTATTATTTCTGGCCATTATTTTGGCCAGAAGCAACAGTTTAAAGTGAAAATGTCTTGATGGATTTGTTTTTTATATACATTATTTCTGATTACTGTACTTGTATTTATTTTGTGCATTGTGCATAGATCCTTATCAAATATAGTATCAGATTAGCACATGAAAAGGTCAAGTGGGCTCATGAATTTTTATTTTGCATTTTTTAAAGGGGTCATATGATGCGATTTCAATTTTTCCTTTCTCTTTGGAGTGTTACAAGCTCTTGGTGCATAAAGAAGATCTGTAAAGTTGCAAAGACTAAAGTCTCAAATCCAAAGAGATATTCTTTATAAAAGTTAACAGTCAACCATGCCTACCTAAAACGGCTCGTTCTAACACGCCCCCACATGTCTATGTCACGATGTGGGAAGATTTGCATAACGCCGCCCAAATGTTCACGCAAAGAAAGAAGGCGTAACTTTTATTCTCGCTGTAGTATTGTTGCTGCCGCCGCCATGTCGTGAAGGTGCTGTGCCCGGGGTCGTCACATGTCACGTCACATTTGCCACTGATGATTCAAACGCAAGCTTTTTGAGCAGTGTAGAGTAGCGTTTGTTGTCATTTCTCCGATCACAAATGCAGACATGGTTTTATGTTTACGCGGCGCGATGCAACGCAATGCGTAAAAAGACAGTGCAAGTCATTATAATCCATAATTATGTCCCCACTGGATGCAACAAATGCCTCGTTTATAATGGGTTTTCATGTTTTTGTCTCGTCGCTCTGGCCGGGACACGCCATCACAGTATGGTAAGGGGTGTAACATTTCCGTCTCACGCTTGAGGTATTCGGCCAATCACAACACACTGGATAGCTGGCCAATCACAGCACACCTCGCTTTTCAGAACGATGAACTTTGTAAAAATCGATGCGTTTCAGAAAGGCGGGGCATAGAGGAGAAACAATAATGTACAGTATGTGGAAAATAATGTTTTTTTTTAACCTTAAACCGCATAAACACATTTCATTACACCAAATACACAAAATAATGTTCTTTTTAGCAGCATCATATGACCCCTTTAAATATGTATTTTCACTATAAAGATGCATAATTTTTTCACAGAACATCCGATGCTAACCACACTTTTTGCATATGAAATGTTATTTCCTATTTGGAAATTTTACTGAACGAACACATGCGTGTAGTGGCTGCTGTGCAAAATCAGCTTAATGTATTCATAAAAAGTATAACATTTGTAGCTGTGGCAATATTTTTTCTCCCTTGCATTCTACAACAAGTTACCTTATTGTTAACACTTACAGGAATGTGTGCCAAAAAAAAAAAAAAAATCAACCCAGTTCAGCTAGCAGTTTTTAGAGAAAAACTCCAGCTACTTTCCCCTCCTGACTTTTTTAACTTTTATTTTTATTTATTTTATCCCCTCCTGTCTCAAACACAATCAAATGTTCACAAAATCAAAAACTCTTCAAGCAGAATGAGAGATAAGAAAAGAACAGGTGGTTTCTCACAGTTGAAAGGGTCACTTTGTTCAATATGTACAAATCAACACTGCATCAAATAACTAAATACAATTAGTCATGTGGTATTCATAGCCCCAAGTGTATGGGTAGTTTTGTTCTGCGACATAAAAATTTTCATTTAGTCAGCTTGCCATGACCTTGTGATGTCTGCCTGAATCGCCATGTCCAAATTTCACAGAAATCTAAGAATATTATAGTGATGGGAAGTTCGGATCATTTTACCGACTCGGACCTTTGAGTCTCGTTCAGCAAAATGAACGAATCTTTTTTCGAGTCATTTCGTTCATTTCGTTCATTTTAACAAAATATAATTAAAATGTTACGTGTTACTTCCCTAATATGTCTACTACTTACGCAAACGTTGATCACACTACAAACAATACAAAACTGCTATAAGAAACAGAAAATATTAATTCATTGTTTACCTGAGTCTTCAGTCTATGATTAGCTCACCTCCTCTTATCTGACAAGTCTTAGGGTTTGGGCTTAAGGGGCTGTCACGTGATGAACGAACGACTCGGAAAAACCCGAAGACTCGAGATGAACTAATCAATTCTCTTTCCGGCTCAGACTGCATAGGGTAAGCTTATGGGGCTGTCACGTGATGAACGAACGACTCGAAAAACCCGAAGACTCGAGATGAACTAATCAATTCTCTTTCCGGCTCAGACTGCATAGGGTAAGCTTATGGGGCTGTCACGTGATGAACGAACGACTCGAAAAACCCGAAGACTCGAGATGAACTAATCAATTCTCTTTCCGGCTCAGACTGCATAGGGTAAGCTTATGGGGCTGTCACGTGATGAACGAACGACTCGAAAAACCCGAAGACTCGAGATGAATTCAAAACGAACGAATCGTTCAAGAACGACCCAACACTAGAATATTACTGTTATGCCAGCAAGTATGACCTGTTATGTGTTAAAAATGTAACTGCATTATGACAGTTGCACTGCCAGCAAACCTTCACTGAAGCTGAAAACATATATGCTGACAGTTCACTCTCTCCGTCACATCTCTCACATTCACTCACCAAAACCATTACACTTTTTATAACATTCATAACATTAACAAACATTATATCATGCTCAAAGTATCAGTAATGCATATCTATCTATCTATCTATCTATCTATCTATCTATCTATCATCTACTTAAGAGTTCTACAGTACATAGGCTATAATAGGCAGTGTTGGGGGTAACTCATTACAAGTAACGCGAGTTACGTAATCAGATTACTTTTTTCAAGTAACTAGTTACTGTAGTTCTAAAATAAATATGAATATGCATTAATTAATCTCACTCACAAAAAAACAAAACAGATTCAGTATTCCTCAAAATGAATAAAAATAATGCAACTCAGAATATGACGCAAACCTGCAATAATTAAATGTTAAACAACACAAATATCCTTTATGTATTTAATCCCATTCTATTTTCTTCTGACCTTCGATGATCCAGTTCAACCACACTAATAAGCAAAAATTACTCTAGACAAACATTTGTGTCTTTTTTTAGTGCTAACGTGTGTTGAAATTTCTTCTTCTGCATTCTACTGTACTTTCCCTTCAGCATGAGACTTATTCTTTACACGTTTGGTGTGAAAAGGCTTTTATATTTGCCAAAAATATAACTTTTTTATTTTAAAACCAAACAAGCAAGCAAGCCCTGTCCAGATTTGAAAAAGTAACGCAGAAGTAACGCAACGCATTACTTTCCATAAACAGTAACGAAGTACCGTAATTAGTTACTTTTTTATGGAGTAACGCAATATTGTAATGCATTACTTTTAAAAGTAACTTTCCCCAACACTGATAATAGGTATAATCTATTAGCTATATGAAAGTCTAATAACTTTACTGTATTATTTCTATCTCTCTATCTATTTGGATAAATCTCGTGTATAATGTCAGTTGTCCGCTTTCATACTCCAAATGAGTTTCATATCTGGCTTGCAGTTTTTTCCCCTGTCACGTTGTAGGCTACTATCAGAGCATTTAATGTCTTGTTGTCATTGGAGCAGTGCTTCTGTAGCCCCTCCTCGAGAGCGCTGCTGCTGTACTTCCTGTACGCGGATGATGATGATGATCGGGTTATGTTAATTACATAAGCAAAACGTAAATGATTCGCGGGAAAAGGTGAAAAAATGGCGACGTTCACTGACTGCATTTCTGCGCAGCTTGAGCTGTAAAAACACCAGAGACTCTCTTACACATCGCGAATGGGATTTGGGGCTGCCAGAGGAGGAATAGCTGCACTTTTGGCGCGTTTTACCCGCGGGATTGGAGAGAAATCAAAGCGGTAATCTCAGCGCAAGATGTGTTTGAATGTGACCCGATTCAAAATCTGCTGTATTGTAGTGCGTAACACTCACAACTGCACTGATCTGGCGAACTTAATCATGCATATGAAAGAGTAATTGTGTGTTCTGAGCATGTGTTATGAGTGTGACAACTTGTCTGAGTCCCTGAGAGAAGTTTGGGTAGTGCGCAAGTTTTCCAGCATGCCCTGATGATGTTGCATGTCTTCAAATGGGGAGGGAGTCCATGCAAAGATTCGTAGCGACTATGATTTATTTATATAAGCAACTGAATTGATAGACTCTTGAGAAGTGGACATGGCTGTTAAGTGACTTTTCATGCAGGCGTGCATACTTTTACAGTCGATGCAATAGTTTTCGGTCTTATTTTCTGTCACGCGGAGATAAAGCACGCATGTTAATTCTTATAGTTAAGAGGAACGTTACTGTTGAAAATCGTGATTCTCGGCCGCCTGGGTTCGCTTCATTTGAATATTTGTTAAAGGGGTCTGGTGCATGCAGCAGGAGAAAACTGGCCGAGATCAGTAAGTCTGAAGTTCACATCCTGACCGTGAGTCAACTAGCAAGGTTTCTCTGCTCCCTTTTTAACTCATCAGGGTTGAGATTGAGTCAGGCAATTATTCTCCATGCGCACTGTTGTGGTTGGACGAATCTTTTTGCAGTTCTACATAATTCCTGCGGGGTTGTCAAAACCATCATGCACATACAGTAACATACATACTTGCTTACCTGAATCACTTTGAGTGATTCCCAGCAGTGGCTTTGTGGATAGGATCAACTTTGTTGAAACTACAAAACATTTAAATCAATACACTTCTTCAAATTAATAGATAAATAAAATAACGAATAATAATCTCATAATTTTTACATAATTAAGAAAACCAGTTTTACCTAAAAATTAAAATGTGTGATGTGTAAAGCAGTTAGACACTTCTACTTTGATACTAGCTAGTTTTTATTTTTTTTTACTCAGTATTGATAATATTTGTATGTTAAAGGCAGGGTAAGTGATTTCTGGTAGCCAGTGTTGACATTTGAAATCACCAATCACCATTGATCTCGCCCCTATTTTGATAGCTCTGCCCCACACATACGTACGCAACCCAGGCAACGATTAGTTCTGTGAAACAAAGCAAAACCAATGTTACACCGTGTCTACACCGGACGCGAGTGGCGTGGCGCGACAAAATACTATAGAACTCATAATCAGTGATGCTCTGAAATTTTGGTACCGTGACAACACTACTGTCTACACAATAGATATATATATACATATCTATGGTCTACACTAGATGCGGCGTGGCACGACACAACACGACAAATCCCCGACAGAATACTTCTGCTGCATTCTATTTATGACGTATTGACACAAATTTCAAATGATTTTCAATGGTCGCTTTGTCGCATCCAGTGTACTAGACAGACTTTAGCTGTTGCGGCGCAGACACAGTGTTACTCACCGATCGAGAAGAAACAAAGCAACCTCTGCATCCGATCGCAGGCCTTCCGCTCTTTGAGTACTCTCCAGCGCTGGAAAGCTGATCCGATATTTACACGGGTCCTACTTCTTGCCTTATTGCCTTAAGCCTTCGTTTGTTCTGCAGATGTTTTCCTCTTTTGTTTTTTATCCGCCATCTCTATCTATCTTTCTGTCGCTCGGCTCGGACTGAACGCTCTCTCCTCCACATCATGAGTAGAAACGCCCCTTACTGCTCATTGGCTACAAGTTTGTTTCGCTATTCGGCCCGAATCAGTTTTCTAAAGCGTTTTTGAACAATCGCTTACCCTGCCTTTAATTCAACTCAGGGATTTGAATCTTTTGAAGCTGTTCACCTAAAAGATTTGTTCACATTGACTCACTGAGATTACTCGTTACGCCATTAGGTGGCGACAAGTTACGAGTCATTGAATCATTCAATTCAACCGACACTGATTCGTTTATTGTCCTTTATTTCTAAATTCATGTAGACAAAATCTGTTATGACACTCCAGAAGAAAGCCGTGATAGGCTGAATATTTTTTCTAAAAAGCTACCTCAGTTGTTGTAGTCTAACATGTTTGTAGAAATTTCTCTTATTTTGAGATGTTTCCTTCAATACTGCTTTGAGTCTCATGCAGACTCGAAACAATGAATCGTTCATTAAAGGGAGCGTGTTCTTACATTAGGTCCAGCCAATCATATTGCGTCTTCACAGCCGTTAATCGAATGCTATTTGCTCATGCTGTGAGAAGGGTATATCTGCAGCCTGGAGATCTCCAAATGGGGGCGGGAACTCCAAAACGGGGTGGGAGCTCCAAAATAGGGCTTGGCTTCCTCCCGTTGACAGACAGGCACATGACACGCATGCGCAATTTTCCCCCCCAATCCACTTCAGTGCAAACTCCGCCCCAAAGCTGATTCTAAAGTTTTTATTGGTTGTGTCAATTAAAGTGTTAATTTCCTACACTATGCTTCAAAAAATGCTAACCCCTAAACCTACCCCACACCTGACCATAATCTTAACCAGTGAAATTGACTGCACGGCGGGATTGGCGCTGAATAGTGTGGTAAAGAAAGTTGCAGTTCAGGAGATAAACAGTTAATAAGATTATGCGATATGAGATCGTTCTGTAACTCCCAAACCGGACCTCAAGGGATGCCCCCGTTGCTTGGAACAAAGCGGTAGAGTAAAATCTTTTCCCTGCGCTGACGGCTTGCAGGTTGGGTTCGTTGGGTGATTCCCGTTTATATCATGAAGCAGAGGTTCAAACTTCAGTCCAAACACCACTGGCCACGAGCTTTGGGCTCTGCTCTCACGGAGAATATTTATTTATATAGCATATTTTATTTCAGATCAACTAGAAACAATGTTTAATTTATAAAGTTTTATTTTGAAATGTAAGTCAATAACAATTGGCCGAAGCCAGAGCCAATGGTGAAAATCTTTGAGCGAAGAGACCCCGCCCCATTTTGGAGGTTCTGCCCACTTTTGGAGTTCACGCCCCATTTTGGAGATCTCCGGTCTGCAGTTATACCTACTTGGATGCTGTAGCAAAGTCCCTTTCAAGGAAAGTCTGATCACTCGACGGCCATATTTGCAACACCTCCGGGCAGCTCAAACAAGACCAAGTTGCTGAACTTGCAATTAAATTACATATTTCAAATCGGCAACAAAATCTGAAATGAACTGCCCCATGAATGTTGTTTCTCATGCTCAGATAGTGTTTAAAAAGCTTATTTTTCAGTCTAGACCAGCCAATGCACGTGTAACCGGTGTTATCTGCGTTGTGTTTTTTTTCAACGAGTAACCAGATGGACATCAGATGACGGTTCGACTCTTCTTTTACTCTGATAAAACATAAAACAGTCTTTACAGTGTGTTTTCGCCCTTCTTGTCCTTTCTCTCCCATGCAGAGACAGTACAGAAAGGGAAGAGAAAATGGTATAAAACGTAGTTTCATACAAAATTAATTTAACGAGTGACAAAACAGCATACCTGATAAAACAGTTTTTACAGTGTGTTTTCGCCCTTCTTGTCCTTTCTGTTAAATGAAAGTGCAACGCAATTAGCACGTGCTTCAAGTGCATCGATCGACAGAACTGAAAATACAGAAATAATCAAATATACACGTAAAATAATGTCACAAATATGATTAAAACGGAGTATAAAAGTGATTTTAAGCAAAGATTAAATTAGATTAATCAGAGCTCATTAAAAACCCACCTCTCCCATGCAGAGACAGTGCCGAAAGGGAAGAGGAGTTGCAAAGACAGGAAATTAAGATTAACACTGCTGTCAGAAATTTAAAGGGGAAGGTGCACACACACACACACACACACACACACACAGGCATATCAGGTACACATTTGAACATTTTTGTGTCATTCTACATATATGAACATAATACTTTCTATACCTGTTACACACAGTCATAACACGCATAAGACTGTGGCCCTGTCCCAAATGGCACCCTTAACCCTCGTGGTCAGTGTTGCCAGATTGGAAATGTCCAAGTATCGTACCAGAAGCTCAAAATTATCGTATTTAGTCAAACGTACAGAATACAGCTATTTATCTAAACCAACAACTTTTTGACACGACCTGCAAATTACCACAATAGATAACTAGGTGTACCGTGTTTACATTGGATGCGAGCAGTGCGACAAAATACTATAGAAACATAATCAGTGACTGTTTGCACTGGTTGCGACACGACACATCCCCGACAGTAAACTGATGCCTCGTTCTATTTATGACGTATTAAAATGATTTTTAACACTCGCTTTGTCGCGTCCAGTGTAGACAGACTTTAGCTGTTAACTCCACATCTGAGCCGCTGTCATCGGAAGCCTGTGTGTTGCCAGATGTTGAGGAGGTTCTTGCCGTCATGGACCGCAACAGTGCTCATTGGCTTTAAAGCAGGGCACCCTCCTGCATTCTTAACACACTCTGAGGTGTGCATGAGCTCATTTAGAGTGTCTGTAATGAGCCGATTTCGTGTATGAATATAGAAGCCCTATGACTACAACTACCATCATTTGAATTGTCATAAAATTATGAAATTATCGTACATTATGGGATTTTTTTCATTATTGATCGTACATCGTACAGAGGTCAAAATTATCG
>NW_015552568.1:455328-458484 GCF_001515605.1 Sinocyclocheilus anshuiensis
ACACATCCCCAACAGTAAACTGATGCCTCGTTCTATTTATGACGTATTAAAATGATTTTTAACACTCGCTTTGTCGCGTCCAGTGTAGACAGACTTTAGCTGTTAACTCCACATCTGAGCCGCTGTCATCGGAAGCCTGTGTGTTGCCAGATGTTGAGGAGGTTCTTGCCGTCATGGACCGCAACAGTGCTCATTGGCTTTAAAGCAGGGCACCCTCCTGCATTCTTAACACACTCTGAGGTGTGCATGAGCTCATTTAGAGTGTCTGTAATGAGCCAGTTTCGTGTATGACTATAGAAGCCCTATAACTACAACTACCATCATTTGAATTGTCATAAAATTATGAAATTATCGTACATTATGGGATTTTTTTCATTATTGATCGTACATCGTACAGAGGTCAAATGTATCGTACATATACGATAATTATCGTACGTATGGCAACACTGCTCGGGGTCTTCCTCTGAGTCCGCACTTTCATGACGTAATGCCGCTTTGACTGTCGGGTAGAAGTCTTCTGCGGAGCTCGCCCCGGTGCGGGCTCGGCAGAAGTGTGGATCGAGGGCGCATAACGGGCGCAAAGGGGCCACTTGCGAGTACCCTTCTGAATGCTAAAATGACAAATGGGACACCCTACGGTCTCGTGGACACGGCGGCCATTGTAAGTCCGTAAGACCGCAAGTGCACATGAAGTGTTCCATTTGGGACAGGGCCTGCACATGCGCAATGGCTGGTCTAGCCTCAGGTTTCTATGGGAACCCGAGCTTCTAACGGCCGCTGCAGTGACGCATTGACTTTACCAATCAGTGATTGGCTCTTTCATTTAGAAGGTGGGACTATTCCGCCATATTGCGTGTTGCAGTTTCTCCCATTCATAAGTATAGGAGTGAACCGTCTGTGTATTTCTATAGTCTTTGGCTGTAGTCAGTCCTTGAACGTCGCAAGACTTAAGTAAATAAGAAAAATTAATAAAAAACCTTATTATAAGTAATAATATACAGTTACAACATTAATTATTTTGCTAAATGGTGTAATTATAATGAGAGTTAAAAGGACAGATTACTGGTGGGTACTTGAGCATTATTGAAGAGGCTGTGTAAGACAAAAAGGCTTGGGAAACACCAATTAATAAGTGGACAAAACTGCAAATATCCCCTGTGTTGATTCCAATGATTTTCCCTAAGAACTTGAAGACTGTCATATCTTTAAAGCCCTAATTATGCTAAATGAGCCATGCCTTTAGATTGATGGTGCTCTGCATTTATGCGTATTGATTAATTGCACATATAAATCCTTAAAATCTTTTTCGATCTGTAAATATGTTTTGGGTTAATTTAGATTTTAAAACAACTGGAAGACTTTTTTTTTGCCTGAGTGCTTATTTATATATGCAACTGTACTGACCAGTGGGCAAACCCTTTATTATGTCAATCTTTACTTGGTTTCTATGGGAGTTTTTATATAGACATATGTGGTCTCTAAGGTTTTCATATTTAATCAATTTTTACATAGAAAAACACCTACAAATTCCAAAAGAGTGTTTTTGTATGAAATAATGCAATTAATTCCACTGGGAAATTTCACATACTTAAATTTGGTGTAATCTGCATATTATGTATGATTTGTTTGTTCCTACTTTGCTTTCAGGAAGTGTAGTTGTGTCTATTGTCAGCATGTTGGAATCGGCCTGTCGGGACGGATATCTGACAGTTGGGTCGGAACCTCTAGAAGCCAAGCACTTGCTTCCCAAGAGAGAGAAAACCTACAGCGACCAGGAGACCAACTTGACCGTGGGCCAGTACGTGCTGTGCCGCTGGTCTGACGGCCTTTACTACCTGGGCAAGATACAGAGAGTGAGTTACTGATACTATAGAGGTTTATATACACTTGAACTGAATGCACAGAACATCTCTGTTTTACTACACACACTGTAGATCCTCCTGGGTAGGGTTGGGAATCGAAAATCGATTCCGATTCCAGAATCAGATACTTGTTGTCAAATAAAATTTTCGATTCCGCCTATCAATTCCTGTGCGCTTTTTTTTTCTTCATCTGTGAGGACCGGACCTAGCGATCTGCCAGGACCTTGGTCGCTAATCTAAGCGCTCCAAAGTTTTGCTACATTTGCGATCAGAAGCCAGAAAAGCTAAGTATAATATCTGTGATTGCTAAACATGTTGCAAGAGAGGTGTCACCACCAACATGACAAAGCACTTTAATTTAATAGATTGTTAAAGTTTGCGAACGCGATTCAAACACCAACGTGATTCTGTTCCTAAATTACAATGATTCGTCTGTTTCATTCCTCAACCTTTGACGCAAGCAATCAATGTTGTGATCACGTGGTTCGTCCATGCAGCGTACGATCACACCAGTGTGATTTGAACATTTAAATCTGCGTTTGCGCTGCCATTGACCTAAAGAGAGCAGCTGTCTGTCATGAATGAAACAGCTTCACAGTCTTTTCAGCCACACAGTATCATTATTTCTGTGTTACAAACATTCAAATCACAGAAGTACTGGGATAAAAGTTTATAGTTCAGATATAAACTGTGTATGATGTGTATGCTAGCGATTAAAATAGAGTAAATCACCTTTTGAAAGTATTTTGACACTTCAAATGAAGATTTATCGATTACATTGTTACACCAGTAGGTGGCGAAAAGGGGCTGTTAAAATGTATTTGTCTTTGAATCACAAGAGATTCATTCAAGAACGCCGATTCATCCAGTAATGAAATCTTGAGTGAGTCATTTAATCATTCATTCATAAATTACATGTGATTTTGTTTAGTTGTCTAGATAAATGTTTGATATCATTATTTAATCACATTGGAATCGAAACTGCAGGGCTCGCAAAATTTCGAAATCCCTGGTAGCCCTTTTCGGGCAGGCATTCTTCAGGTTTTGGTAGCCCAAAATGAATTTAACTAGCCGAATAAAAAAAGACATCCGCTGAACTTTACTGTGGACAAATCAGCATGATCAGCAAAAACTAGTAGCATATAGGGATGTAACGATTCACTAAACTTACGATGCGATAAAATTCACGATACAGATTACACCAGGGATCCTCAAATCTGGCCCACAAGATCCACTTTCCTGCAGAGTTTAGCTCTAACCCTAATCAAACACACCTGAGCATGCTAATCAATGT
>NW_015552568.1:458657-470803 GCF_001515605.1 Sinocyclocheilus anshuiensis
CACGGATCCAATATAATGATGCACAGGAGATTTCTTTCTCCACTGTTTATATTCACTTAAGACATAACCGACTGTGTTTACGAGAATACTTGCAGAGACAATTATTTTGAGATAATATTGTGTGTATGTGTTCATTCAGAAGCAAGGATACGCAAAAGAGGAATCAATTCTGTGTACGCGCATTGTCTGAAACATGGCTCCCTGTGCGCGCTTTGAATGAGTGCGCGCAGAAACCAGCGCGCTAGCTCCGAATGCGCGTGAATGTTTTAAAACGCTTGAATGTTTAAATCGGCAAGACTTAGAAACAAGTGCAAACGATCAACTACGATCCGTTTCACCCCTACAAGCGAATCAAGTTAGGAATTTTATATCACTATTCAATCAAGATAGCCCGTCAGGCAGGGCGGTGATACATTTTGGTAGACCGACTGGAAAACACAATAGCGATTTTGCGAGCCCTGCATATTATGTACGTTACGCATGTCCTGTTAGATGTCTGACCCTGTTAATGGTTTTGTGTATTTAATAAAGAATGTGATTTTTAGAATGACACTCAGACTAGGGATGTTCATTTCGGTTATTTTTCCTAACTGACAACCGATGCTCGTTAACCGATTATTAACCATTAACCGACAAGATTATTTTAAATTAGAATTGAATTAAAATTAGAAAGGATAAGTGTCTGTGACCCATTAAAAATACTAACATTTGTTTTCCAGGGATTAATTTTACATGCGCAGAAAGCAGCAAACAACAGAACATGAGGATTCACATGGTCATCATATATGCACCTGCAGCGCTTCTGCGAGCGGTAGCCTATAGTCTATATAACGAATAAACAGGCCTATACGAGAAACATATTTTTACTTAAATAATGGCGGTGATACATTTTGGTAGCCCGACTGGAAAAAACAATAGGATGTCGGGCTAGCGATTTTGCGAGCCCTGAACTGGGAATCGAAAAGAATCGGAATCGATAAAATTCAAACGATACCCAACCCTACTCCTGGGACATGGCAACATGAAGCATTGGAATTAAGTTGTTATAGTGCTTGGAGCATTAAAGGTATAGTTTACCCAAAAATTCAAATTTGCTGAAAATGTACTCACCCTCAGGCCATCCGAACAGATTTAGAGAAATTTATTTCACTTTTAGCATTATATCACTTGCTCACCAATGAATCCTCTGCAGTGAATGGGTGCCGTCAGAATGAGAGTCCAAGCAGCTGATAAAAACATCACAATAATCCAGTTAGAAATCCACATGACTCCAGTCCATCAAATAACAGGTGTCTGTAATAAGCAAATCCATCATTAAGACATTTTAACTTCAAACTGTTGCTTCCGGCTAAAATACAATTCCTCCATCCATAATATTGCTTCCTCCAGTAAAACAGTGGTGTCGTCTGAATCAGGAGAGAAATATGCACAGATCAAGCACTGTTTACAAGGGAAAACAGTTCTAAACAAATACTTAAGTTGATTTTGATGTGAGAGGACAACAGGGAATGGTCTTTTTCACTGGAGGAAATGTTATTATAGAGTTTGGACAGAAGCGATGCTTTAAATTTAAAACGCCTTAATGATGGATTTGTTTTTTGCAAACACGCAGCTTTCCTCTTCACAAGACATTACCGATGGACTGGAGTCATGTGGATTACTTGTAGCTGGGGTCCCTGGGGAAGAACCCAAATGCTCAGTGTGTTCTGACATGTCTCTGGTTCCTGGTAATGAAATTCTTATCTGCGGGAAGTGTGGAATAGGTGAGTCTGAGGCAGACATGGGCGCTGCCTGTATCCTAGCTCATCATGTAACACACCAAACCTGGATATATCACAGTAAAACAGCTTGTTTTTGCGTGGAGAAAGTAGTGATTCATTTTGAGGAACTATTGACTCAGTAACTCAGTTATTAGTGATGCTTGCATCACTCATACTATTACTCATACTTAGGGTTAAGGATTTGAACTTTTAGATTATTTGTATGCTAATGTACAGCTGACTGTTAGCAGACAAACAAATTTAAATTTAGATTTGGTCTCCTCCAGGAAAACAAAATATTAGTGACTCATCTAGCACTTAGAGGTAGATACAAATGTGTCCAATAAAATGTCCAATTTGTCCAATACATTTTTATTATTAATAAAAGTAATAACTTATTAGTTATTTGCTGTGGTAAATGAATGTATTACAGTACATCTGGACCAATAATAATAATAATAATTTTTTCTATTTTATGTGGGTTTGGGTGGGATGGCTGATGCTTATTCTGTTGGTGTCAACCACCTAGGATACACCCAAAACATCCTACCAACTACGTAGCCACATCCTGGCAGCCTAAATTGTAGTGGTGACCAAACCCATATCCATGTCTTTGGGAAGACCTAATAAATTTTCATTTTTTCATTTTATTGTAAAGTAATGCATTTGAACTATTTGCAACAAAAAAAAAGATATTTTCTGAAAGGCTTTAAGGAAAGCCAGATAACCACGTTCATTAAAATAATTCATAACAAGCACACATTCATTCTTATAGGGTAAGTACATGGATTTTCAACCAGCGTTGTATTGTTACAATGTTGGTAGTATAAATAAATGAACAATGTGTATTAGGGTCATTCCGTGTCAGCTCAACCAGAGGTCCCCGGCTCAAATTTTTGATTTTGCTAATATTTTTTCTGAAGAAAGATAAACATGTATAGTGATGAAAGCCAAAATATTAAATGTCATGGTATCTCTGGAACCAAACCATATAGGGCCTTAAAAATTAAGATGCCAAAAGAAAAGTTTGTTAAGACCCCAAATCAAAAAGGACATTAAGATATCTTTAATACTTCTTGAGTTACAGGCCTGCAAACTTTGGAGAAAAAACTTGAAAAATGCCTTTTCCCCGTTTTTGAACGGTCACCATTGGCACATAATGCAACAAAGATTGCTAAAGTGAACAGATTTTGCTAACAGGCCTACTAATCTCTGTGTAAAAGTAACATTATGATGCTGTCATCTTTCTGAAGTCATTTTTAACCCCCTGTAATTTGGCTCTGAATCTCAGGAGAAAATTGCCATTTTGACCCCGCTCTACAAAAAAGCGGACCACTCAGTAAATATTCATCCATGACATTTCATGACATCCATGGCATTTATTGACATTCCATGACAATATTTTGGCTTTCATCACTAAACATGTATATATTTCTTCAGAAAAAATATTAGCAAAATCGAAAATTTGAGCCGGGGAAGTTTATGAAATTTGGTTGATTTGACACGGAATGACTCAATATTTTTCCATATTACCTGCACCAAGATATCCACATTTATTTGTCGGCAAAAGGCCACCATATCATTTAGTTGCACATTTTTGTATCCCCTCTTGCAAATAGTCTGATTGTGCCCAGTGCATTAAGGGGGCTGAAGTTTTCCTAACTTTTTGCCACAGCCCGCTTTTCTCTGTTTTCTCTAGTCATGTAGCACGGATTTACAAAAAATTGCATTTATACTACATAGACAGCCAAGTTTTATTAAAACACCATGTTGTCAGCTGTGAATTGTCCCTTTAACCTTGTGCCTAATATGCTGAAATCTGTGAAAGTTGCTTGTTTCATCACATTAAATTGCAAGTTACACTACATGAATAACTAAAATGATGCTATATTTTTAATTTAAAATGACAAAATTTGACATAAAAGAGTAGTTTGCATTAGGGAGTGAGGCCGATGCGATAAGCATCTCAATGTGTAGCCAATGATACGATACGTTAAAGATACATATGAAGCAGGTGCCGATGCAATGCGATACGATACGATATGATACGATTCACCCCTATTATTATGATGCAGTGCGATCTGATTTCGATTCGATTCAAGTTCAAAACAATGCGATTCAATGCGATGCATTTGAAAAAAAATATGATGCTTTGCAATTCAATATGGTACAGATAGTTCGCTTTTATTTCTTTTGTTCAGACAGACAGCAAATCATAAATTAACTTCAGTGCCTTCTGACTTCTAATGCCCTGGTCTCCGTAGTGTTGTGATGCGTCATATTCACATAGCGGCAGTGGTGATGAGAGAACAGCTTGAGAAACAGTTTAGAGAGGAGAAATCAATCTACATATAAATATATCACATCTACTAATAATTATATATAAATAAATCGTTTTTTACCGATGCAGATATGTTAGAAACGATGCATCACGATACAAATGCCAATCTGATGCACACTTTTTTAAATCGATGCATCGGATCGTTAACTTTTATGCCGTTGCACTGATATGAATCAGCGAATCTTACCATCTTTGGTTTGCATCAATTAGTATTGTTGTCGGTCATTTAACATTTCTATCATAAAAAGGTTTACAACAGAAAAATATTTCATATTCAGCTAATTGCTTCTTACTTTGCACTCTTTCAGCTGAAGCACTGTGCTGACATTTTGCGCGTAGCTTTTGTGAACAGTAAAGCCTGCCATTTTTGATTTGATTGACTCGATTTTAGTCTTTTTGACCATGATGAATGCTGTTATTGTCATCTAACAACAAACAGAGTGGTGCAAAGCAGCATCAAGATGATCAAATATTGTGGGGGAGATCTGATTATTCAATGTCTGTGGTGGTTACAGCTCTGTAGCACTCGCAATGTCTTCAGAAAATGTGGAAATCTAGTAATATAAAAGTTGCTATGACTTCTTGCATGATGCAATGGCTGGGGAACTCTTCTGCCTGTGGATAAAACTGATTAACATGTACTTGTGATAATGTATTTTAAAAGACTGGAGTGGAAAATGTGGTACAATTTGCATTATAAACGCCATAGCGTCTACAAAGCAAATAGAGAACTATTCTGGGTGTCTTTGATGACTTTAAGGGGGTTTGGTAAGACTGCACTACAGTAATGACTCGCTGGGGACACAGAAGTGGCTCTCTGAAGTCTCAAGGATTAGTGTCGACTTCAGCTCTGCTGTTCATATTTACACATCTGATTGAGTCTGAGTCGATCTGCTTTTTTTGTGCTAATATTTGTCCTCCATCCTTCTACATGCTTGCCTTGCATCTTCAGGCTATCACCAGCTCTGCCACTTGCCCCCAATGGAGAGCTCAGCTGACATTCCTCCATGGTTCTGCAGGAAGTGCATTTTTGCTTTAGCTGTGAGAGTAAGTCCTTCATATACACTTTCCATATAAATGAACTGGGATCAGGGAGGCCGTGTTGCTGACGTGTGTGTCTTTATGTGGCAGAAAGGGGGAGCTCTGAAAAAGGGGCCAATCTCCAAAGCGCTGCTGAACATGAAGCAGGTGCTGCCCTATAATCCAGAGGAGCTGGAGTGGGACTCTTTGCATCGTACGAACCATCAGCAGTGCTACTGCTACTGCGGAGGACCCGGAGAGTGAGTCTGCCTCGTCTCTTCACTTTACTTTCTTTTTGTGTTCTTCCTTACTTGATTTCTTTTCCTGCTAGAGGTCTAGGCATTTGGCCTCTGTACTAAAAACTGATTCAGTGTAGCATACGCAGAGCAAAGCAAAACTGTAATGTACTGGGCATAACATCTGTCACATTGTTTGGTAGCATTGGGACGTTTGATTAATTGTAGTGAAGTGGTTTGTTTGTGTGTTTCAGTGAAGTAAAAGCAGTGAGGAGAGCGTGACAAATGCACTCACACATCTCTGCCTCATGGGCTCGCTTGCTGTCTGCTCACTCAGCGCAATAATTTTGATCAAAACAAAATTGTATGTTATGCAACCAACGACAGAACAGGGACTGTCACAAGATTGTTGAAAAATAAACAGTCCGTACACTGCTTCGGAACAGTAGTCATCGGATTATTATTAAAGAAATTGACTTTGCTGTGACACTGAATAGATGTCATAAAGTTAAACATACAGTAAGTTATATATTTGATGTTTTACTTACAATGACATTAACCAGAGCAGTGTTTTTACTGTAAACTACTAAACACTAAAATGACTCAAAACCATTTTATTAAAATAATTAAAAGTAAGGTGAAAAAATTAAATATAAATGAAAGATGAAAAACCTAAAGATTAAAAACTAATTTAAAGCTTAGAAATCTTATCTTGGCAGCAAACTGAAATAAAACAAGTTAAAGTACTACAATTACTAAAACTAAAGCTGAAATAAAAATAAAAAGCTAAACAGAAATATAAAAAATATTAGATAATTTAGACTATAGGAAATAAAAACGATTAGAGATAAAAAAAAGACAAAAGTATACTGTATAACAAACAAAAAACTGAAAATACAAACAGAGAAGCCAGTTCAAAATATTAAATATATAATAGTATCAAAATAATAATAAAATAACACTGAGAGTTATTTGTTATATGAGTATTTACTAACATTTGCTAACTGATATGTTTCCTCTCTTCAGTACATTATTTTACTGAAAAAGAAAGGAAATTATGTATTTTGGTTTTTATGATGCCTTTGTGATCGGCTATAGTGACCTGTATTTGATGTTATCATTCAGTTCATGAAAATATTAAAGATGCTACCCTTTTATCACCCAACCGTTTTGTATTATAGCATTACTAAAAACACAAGTGTTGTATTAGTGAGTATTAAAAACTAAATATTACTACTGCGCATTGGTGCCATCTTGGTAATGCTGCGCTAATGGTTTTGATATTGCTGCTGTTCTATACACACAATCCAAATGGAAAGAAAGAGGTTTGAGCATCACTCCATCACACCACCAGTTTTGTTTGTACTGAAATGTAATTCGTCTGTTTAGGTCTTTGTGCTTTGTATCTGATAAGAAACATTCGACAGTTCATTTCTTATTCTCTGATTTTCCCATCAGGTGGTATCTGAAAATGCTGCAGTGCTTTCGCTGTGAGCAGTGGTTTCATGAGGCGTGTACGCAGTGCCTACAGGAGTCCATGATGTTTGGAGATAGGTGTGTGCTGTACAGAGCTACAATGAAAGAACTTGCATCTTTGCATCAATATTCTGCCATCCTTTAGTATGGATTTCTCATCAATGAACTTCCCTGAAAAGCAGTTGGCTTTATATCATTAAATATAATTAAAGTGATTTTGCCATGGCTGAGGGGAATTTTTAGGCACAACCTGAAAGTAGAGCACCTAAAACCTGCCTAAAATCACTGTAATGCACAATCTTAAGTGGCATACTGGTTTTATAAAAGGGCAACAACAGTAATATGATAAAACAAAACAATATCAATATATATTTAAATAGTTAAATTATAATATTTATATTATATTATTCATAAAATATTAAATATTTGAATTATTATTATGTAAATAATCAAAATAAACAATGATTAAATATTTAAAATGGAATACATATTTGGAATATATTATATATTTAAATTATATTAAATAGTTAAATAATCAAAATAAACAATGATTAAATATTTAAATTATATTAAATGTTTGGATTATATTATATATTTAAAATATATTAAATATTTAAATTATTATTTAAATAATAAAAAATAACCATCCTAAAAATAACCATCCTTAAAGCAAAACCTCTCATGTAAAAATAATCAATATATAGTTGAAGAGTTAAATTATATTAAATATATATATTAATTAAAATATTTAAATTATTATTATTTAAATAAAATAAACAATGATTACATATTTAAAATATAATAAATATTTGGAGTATATTATATATTTTAAATATGTTCAATATTGAATTATTATTTAAATAATGTTAACTATTCAAAAAGCAAACAATCTCATGTAAAAAAATAAGCAATAAATCGTTGGAGTTAAATTATATTAAATGTTTAAATCATTATTTAAATACTCAAAATAAACAATTATTAAATATTTAAAATATATTAAATATTTAGAATATATTATATATTTAAAATATGTTCAATATTTGAATTATTTAAATAATAAAAGTTAACAATTCTTAAAGCAAACAATCTCTCATGTAAATAATTTTTAATCGAACCAGCTACACTCTACACATTTTTTCTGATCACATGGTTTAATTAAATAAAATAATTAAATCTCATTTGTCTAAAATCCAACTGCACATAACTGTAAAAATCAGATATCCCCTGATTGGCTGTGATTGTGTCGTGCCGCCGTTTCACATTCAGTGTGTACAGACAAATTGCTTGTCGCTGAAAATTGCTCTTCGGTGGCTTTGAACACCGAAACGGTCCAGTCAGATTTTAGGGTCGGCGCTATCTGTTTTATAATGAAATATAAGCCATTGCTTTTCGGAAAGTTCAATGAACGCAATAACCAAAGTGAAATTCTATTTGCAACATCTCAACGGTAATGATTAGTGAATATTGCGACAAACTGAATGCGGCTTCGCACACAGGCGAGATTACATGCGTTAGGGGATTTTTAAAAGATCATAATGACACTGTCAAGCACAATTTTTCTGCGGCTGCAGCGCCGTTTGTACCTCTCCAAGGTGTATAATTTAAATGCCTCCATTTTCTGTCTTTTCTCACATAGGTTTTACTTGTTCATTTGTGCGGTGTGCAATAAAGGAGCGGAATACATCAAGCGGCTGGCTCTCAGATGGTAAATGGCTGCTCTTCTTTTCCCCCTTGCAAGTGATTGTGCCCAGATCCGTGTCAGAATTATATAGTCAAAGTGTCGGATGTGATTGATGCGGGACGGAGCTAGAGCGTTTTCTCTCTATTTCAGAAAGTAAAGAGGGGGCATTGCGTTTTTTTTTTAGAGTAGAGTTTGTCTGGACATTGATTCTTGCTTTTTGCCCCAAATGAGAAATAACCATTTGAAAGGAAGATTTGGTGCTGAGAGGATTTCTTATGATAGCAGGGGATTACTCTTGAAATACAGTGAGCTGGATGTGTTGGATATTTAGGTATGAAGCCAATCTCGGTTCAGATTTAAGCTTTATCCTTCTTAAAAATTCTGGTGTGTTAAAATGGACCTTGCCTTGTGAATGGAACGGCACTCTGTTTAACGTTCACCATGTGACAGTTCATGCAGATTTTGTCGGCGTCATTTGATTTAAGAGCATTTCTGCTTTAGGACATCTTCAGATTAGTCTCTAGAATTTTATGTCAGGTTTTCTTGTTTTCAGTCCAATTATTTTTCATTTGCAGGGTGGATGTGGTCCATCTTGCCCTGTACAACCTGGGAGTCCAAAGTAAAAAGAAATATTTTGAACTAGAGGAGATCCTGACCTTCATCAGCAACAACTGGGACCATTTCCAGATGGGCAAGGTGATACAATCAAGCTTTTCCTGTCATTTAATATTCACAATCTTTTTAGAAAAACGTTAAAGGGAAAGAGTGTAATTTAAACAATAAAGTGTAGTGTAATTTTTGGATGGGCTTTGGGTGGACGTTTAGTCAATAAGCAACTACCCAGAGAGAACACCCTAGTGACACCCTAGTAACCATTTAGAACACCCTGTCAACCACATGGCAACACCCGGAACACACTAGCAACTGCATAGCAACAACAATAGCACTCTAAAGGCTGATTTATACTTCTGCGTCGGACCTACGCCGTAGGCTATGCGTCAGTTTTCATTTATACTTCTGCGTCGTTGTCTGCGTCAACGTGCAGTACACATGCAAACCGCTAGTCAGCAGTGTCCACGGGCATGTTGCTGGTGTAACCCGCAGTACCACGGCAAAAGCCGAAGAAGAAGCGGCTCGTCGGAGAAGCATTATAGCCGTGACGGCGGCAAATAAATATCAAATCATTATTTCAAACTACAAAAAGGAGACAACAACGGAACAGGAGATGATGGCATTCTTTCAATCTGCACAAGGACTTGTACCACGGCAGATCAACATTGTTTGTTGCGGACAACTACTGATGTATAATGCTATGTAGTATAATAAATGATAAGACACTTGTTCTTTGCTTTGTTTTATTTTATATAAGAAGGTGTAACATTAAAATATATTAAATATATTAATTATAAGTGCACATAAACACACACAAAACTCAAGTACATATGGAGGGAGGGGTTCTTGCAGACCAATCACAACGCTTGCGGTCTGCGTAGAATTGACGCGCTGTTAGATTTTTGGAGAGGTGCACGTCAGGCTACGGCGTATGGGTGTGCGTCTATGCGTAAGCTACGGTGTAGGTCCGACGCAGAAGTATAAATCCGCCTTAACAATATGCTAGGAACCACCCAGAACACTCTAGCAACCACATAGCAACCACAGATATGTATAGATTCCCTATTCGACCGAAATACCCATTCACCATAATTATCAATGAGTATTCAAAGATCTACAAGCGTATAACTTGCAGTTGTAGATGCACACAGTCAGCGCGCTCAAATGTTCGCATACCGTTCCAAAAATGGACGGATGGCTTACGCATCGCAGCCCATAGAAAAGAGTCGCTAATGAGGCATCTACATATATGTATATCTATGATAGCAAAACCCAGAACAAACTAGAAACTGCATATCAACACACTAATCAATAGAACACACTAACAACCTCATAGCAACAACCGGAACACACTAGAAATGCCCTAGCAGCCACCCAGAACAGCCTATCAACCACATGGTAACACCTTAGTAATGCCCTAGTAATCACACAAAACACCCTAGCAACCACACAACAACACCAGGAAAACACTAGCAACAGTATAGCAACAACTAGAACACCCTAACAATGCCCTAGTAACCACCCAAAACACCCTAGCACACAGAGCAACACACAGAACAAACTAGCAACTGCATAGCAACAACCAGAACACCATAGAAACATCCTAGTAACCACACAGAACACCCTATCAACCACATAGCAACACACAGAACACACTAGCAACTGCACAGCAACAACTAGAACACCCTAACAACGCCCTAGTAACCACCCAAAATACCCTAGCAACCACACAGCAACACCAGGAACACACTAGGAACTGCATAGCAACAACCAGAACACCTTGACAAGTGACAAGAACTTGTCAATAAGCTCTTCGCTGATTGGCGTGCGCGACAACGCATCATGCAAATTTTCCGCTCGAGTTGAAATTTTTTTTACTTGCTCGGAAAACACGATTGAGTCGTGCATTTATATCGAATATCGTGCATTTGCAGCAAACACATCACCCAATTCGCATTATTCGTGTCGCCTGGCACTTTGCATTGACTTTGTATGACTACATCTACTCGCGCAAAAAATATTATTTGCTTTTCGTGCACACACCATAACAACAACCATAACACTCTAACAACGTCCTAGTAACCACCCAGAAAACCCTATCAACCACATTACAATACCCAGAACACACTAGCAACAGCAAATCAACACCCAGAACACTCTAGAAACATCCTAGTAACCACACAGAACACCCCAATAATGTCCTAGTAACCACAAAACACCGTAGCATTCACAAGGCAACACCCAGAACATTCTAGCAACCATAAACGTGTCATTCCATTTTGTACAACTAGTGATGTAAAAATGACACAATTCACCTTCAAAGACATTTGAAAGCAAATAAAAACAGTGCTAGAGATTTGTCTGTAGACTGCTGTAATTGCTAGGTACTGAAAAGCAGTTCCTTTGATGGGTAGTGAAAATTTGCCAGTTTTTTTGTTGTGCATCATCTCTTGTCATTCTAACTGCTTGTTGTCAAGTGTAATCTGAGAAAACAGCACTGCTAAATTGCTCACACTTTATGGAAGACTTAACAACTACAGCAAAGCCTATGGGTTTCATTTGTCTTCATTGAAACATGACAGCTCAAGGCACCAGCAAAAGAAATGTCTCATAATAAAACACCATATCACACAATCAGTTTCTCGCAAAGACTTTCTTACCTATTTCTTACCCTTTAGCTCTCCAATACTCCTCTGCCTGAACGGGGCCAGTATATTCTTGATGCCCTCAACAACTATAAAAGCAAGTAAGAAAAATGTTTTCCTTTTGTTTTCTCTCATTAAAATTATGCATGGACTTGTTTTAATTAATTTTAATGTATTTAATTTAATAAATTTTAATTATTTTTATTTTTAATAATAAAGTTTATTTAAAAAACAAAATTATTACATAGATTTGTATATATTTAGTCATTCTAAAATGTTTAAAATGTTAAAATTAATTTGAATTATTAGTAAACATAAATTTTATTAAAAAAATGTATATTATTTATTTAATATTATTTATTTAAACATTTTCTG
>NW_015552568.1:470846-472068 GCF_001515605.1 Sinocyclocheilus anshuiensis
ATATTTTTAGGTTTCTCTGCGGCAAGGAGATCAAGAAGAGGAAATATATTTTCCGACTAAGGACAAGGGTCCCTCCTAACCCCCCATCTAAGTTGTTTCCGGAGAAGGCCCAGAACAGTGAGGGCCACGGGGGCCGCAAGAAAGGGGCCAGCAGAAGCAGGTTTGAGCATTTCTGAGCGCCTTATTACTGCCTCCCATTTTTATGACCAATATCTTTTGTTGATGTAACATGGAATCATTAAAATTAATTATCATGAGACTGATCCCAGTTAAATATTTTATTTGGTTTACAATGCTATTTGTTTGTTATTTATCCAGTCAGTTGATCATAACTGAGATCTTTATTTTTTACTTGATGCTTCAAAGGGAATTTGGAAACTTTTGAGAAATTAGACTTTGGCAGTGAATGCACTGAAAGACACATGCAGGGCTTAAAGTTCTCTGGCACCATTCCGGATCTCCGGTGTGCAGCGTTTGGCTGCAGAAAAAAATAGTCCTACATTTAAAAAAAAATCTTGTTGATTGATATCACTTTCGAGTCCATGAGTTTGCCTACCAATGGTATGAGAGGAGCACAGCTTTCACTCTCAACCAAACTAACATTACTAGCCAATCAGAATGTTTTGCTCTTATAAACATGAGACGCGCATAATAGTATCCAATTGCGGAGTCGCAGCCCTGATGAATGGAGAAGTGCGACAAAAAGCTGCGACGCGCAATGGTCAAATATGTCCATCTAGCGCATATTTACATAAAAAAACGAATTAAAAGCAGCGGAGCTTTGTAAACAGCTCAGAGTAATCATGTCATCTCCATAAAACGATTAATAATTGCCAGAACAAATTTACCGGGATTTTTGAAAAGGTCCTGTTCACACATGATCTATTAATGGTAACTTACCGGTAATTTACCAGTACTGTGTGTGTGAAAGGGGCTAAACTCTTCCTCTGCATATGCCATGAATTTGAATTGCTTAACGTTCATCTGGAAAAACAGTGCATTATCTCACTAGATTTGTAACGTAAATCATTTATAAACCTTTGCCAACACAGGAGAATACATCAACCTATGTCTAAATATGCCATGTATTGTACATCGCGATTTCAAAATAAACGTTTCTGCATGTGGCCAAATATTAAAATTAAATGGATTTAAACATCGTTTAATCACGCTGTAAAGTGAAACGTCACCAGGCCGTTGGCGCCCTCTGCAGGTATTTGTT
>NW_015552568.1:472642-475686 GCF_001515605.1 Sinocyclocheilus anshuiensis
GAAGGAGCGGAAGCGGTCGACTGTGGCATAATAAAAGCTCCGCTGCTTTCGAGCCGTGTGTCACGCTCGTTCAGCAGCCTCGTTTCGCTTCGACGGCTTTCAGCCTCACCCTGCTTCATTTTACTACGTTAATAAATCATTAGCACATCCATGAACATGATTTCTGCCCGAGTCCCGTCGGATTGTGTTGGCTGTGGGGATGAAGACGACAACTCCCACGATTCCACACTCAAGTCATGCCGTAATCAAACTACGCCTTTGTTTGTTTTGAATACGCGCCCTCTAGCGGCGAAAACGTACATATTGTGCCTTTAAGTTGGTTATGTTCATATTATGTATAGGCATATTACATTAACGCCCCACCCCCGGAAACAATTTCAGGCTCAGGATTTTTTTTTTTGCTTTAACCCCTGCACATGGCTTCTCCCCTATAATTAAACATTTGACAGCCACAATCCTTTTTAGGATTGAGTAATTTCAGCTCTCAGATCTGTATTGACATGTTTAGTGGGTGGAGACAATGCGTTGATTGATAGTTAATTTAGTTCAGTTGTTATTATGCTCAGTTATGTCGAGTGAATGTTTCTCGTTTTTCTCTGTTGCAGTAGCTCTGTTCCTGCAGAGAAGCGGAGGAAGAGGTCCAAGTGGCTGCTGGAGGATGCTATTCCTAATGTAAGCTTTGTCACTTCACTGCGACACCAGCCGGATAACATGACCTTTCTTGTCTGGTTGAAAACTGTGTTCTGTTATTACGGTTATTACTGTAAGACTGTCTAATAAAAAAAGGGTTCTAGGCCAGTTGCATAAACACAGAAACTGTGTCTTAAGATCTAGCCAGCTAGCAGTTTGCTAAAGGGTAATCAGCCTTCTATTTCAGATTCAAATTAGGCCAGTTTACATCGTTTAAAAAAAAAAGATGCAACTGTCTGCACTGATCTATAGCAGTTTCAAACGATTTAACACTATTTTTAAATACTGGATGAGTTTATTTATCAGTGGTCAGTTAATATGAGTTGCTCAGTGGCAAATATTGATATTTAGAGATGCCAATACAATTCAGATTAGATGGATTTTATATGCACATACAACCCCTTTCAATAATTTTGGGTTCAGTAAGATTTATTTTTTATTTTTTTGAGAAAAAAAGAAAGAAAAAAGCATGCATTAAATTGATCAAAAGTGACAGTAAAGATATTATAAGATTACAGAGTTTATATTTCAAATAAATGTTCTTCATCAAAGAATCCTGAAAGATGTATCTCGGTTATCATAAAAATATTAAGTAAATATTATATACAACTGTTTTCAACATTGATAATAATAAGAAATGTTACTTGAGCAGCAGAACATTTTCTGAAGGATCATGTGACACTAAAGTAATGGCTACTAAAAAATTCAGCTTTGCCATCACAGGAATGAAATGACATTTTTCACAAATAAATTCACAATATTGCTGTTTTTACCGTATTTTGATCAAATAAATGCAGCCTTGACAAGCATTAGAGACTTCTTTCCAAAAAAAACCAAACATTAAAAATCGTACCAACCCCAAACTTTTAAATGTTTAAATGGTATTTGATATGTTATACAATTTAATAACAGCAAATAAGACATGCTCAAAACTTCTGAAATTAAATGAAGTGTTTGATATCCATTCACAAGGCTTTCAGACACTTTGGTTAATTGGCCAGTTGGGTACAGTTACCAGAGGATGCTAGTTTTCTTAAAATGGTTGTGTATTAGATGTTTAATTGGCCTAGTTCAGGGAGGTTCCGACACTTTTTGTCAGCCGATCCCATTTGATCTAAAATATTTACTTGAAGTACCTCCTTAGATTTTAGATTTCAATAATTTAAGAACACATTCGTGTATTCATGGTTCTCTGATGTTGGTTAATGGTCGCATTACATGCAGGTAAACTAATAAAATAACTTTTTTAGTAAGTGTTTTATTTTTGTTTTTATGTTAAAGTGATTTATTTATTGTAATTTTACATTTTAACGATTTAATTAATTATTAGGTTTTTATCAACTCACAAACCCCATGCAGTTCACTCACGAACCCCAGGTTGGGAAACCTGATATATATTGATCTATCACTAAACCACACACACAAACTAAATAATTCAGTTTGTGCAGTCCTCTTGAAATCAGATTCATGAAGAGGTGAAGTGTTGGACTACTGAGGCTATGTTTGACCTGTCAGTGCGAATCTGAGCTTTCCTTACCGAGATTTTGTGCTCTAGCACTTCTTGAAGTTTCTAGAAACCCTCAATGGCTTGCTCTCAAGCAGCCGAGTGAATTGCTACTTGTTTCTTTCAGCCGTTTTTTCCACACGGTTTCTTATGTACGGACTTAAAGCCGATTTAAATATGACCTGTGTGAAGTTTACTCTTTGATATCTTCTCCTGCCTCTCTTCATCGCTCTCTAGCATCTGCCTGCGCCCCCGTGGTGATCTTCTTTTCATTCCTTGACGCCTGCTGCCATGCAGACCTTGCATTTCTCCCTCGCTTCTCTTGTGTTGTTTTGTCTCTTTCTCGCCTTCGCTCTCTCTCTCTCCCTCACCTTTTTTCTCGCTCTGTTGGTGAAGCTACTTTGAAAGCCAAGCTACAAGCTACTCATGACTTCAAGTAGCTGAACTTCAGTCAAGCTAGCCTTTAGCACAAGAAGTCAGCTGCACTACAAGCCACTAACAAGAAGTCGCGCTTCTGACAAAATCTAGTTGGGTTACATCGCTACTTTTAGTTTGTTACTCCCCAGCTCTCTCCTACCCTCTCATTCTGTTTTCTACATTTTCTAATAAGGATTACATTCATCCTCTGAAGCATTTAACTGACAAATCCTTCTGAGAGGTCTCCAGTCCCCAGACATGCTTTACTTGAACTACACATCCTTGACACTCCAGGCAGCACGGCTAATAATGCCATGAGCAACTTCAAAGGCGGCATTAGATTGACTGTAACAACCATGACGGCTCTGATTGGCATAATCAAAGCTGTGATTATCGTCATCATCCGAATGACAATCAGACGATGCACTGTAAT
>NW_015552568.1:477215-499247 GCF_001515605.1 Sinocyclocheilus anshuiensis
TTTTTGTTTACATATGTGTGTATAATGTGTATATTTATTATGTATATAAAAATACAAACACGTGCATGTATATATTTAAGTAAAATATGTTGTTTATATGTTCAATATATTTATATATAATATAAAATGTAAGAATATAAATATATACATGTAAATACATGTAAATATTAAAAAAATATTTACTGTGTGTGTGTGTGTATTTATGTATACATAATAAATATACACAGTACACATACATATACGTATTATGTAAACAGACTTTTATTTTGGATGCGATTAATCGCGATTAATCATTTGACAGCACTAATATATATTTATATATATATATATATATATATATATATAAGCTCTGAAATATAAAGTTCTGAAAATTTACTCCATAACCCTGAAAAGACATTGTGCTAAATATCTCATTTACCATGCAAGAAAGTCTGAAATTAGATTATTTAATTATGATAATAATTTTTTTTTTTTTTTTTTGGAAAAAAGAAATGTGTATATAGTATTTATAGAGTTTTAGCTTTTAGTTTTAATTACTTTTTCTTATTTTGTAAGTCACTTTGCATAAAAGCGTCTGCTAAATGACTAAATGTAATTTTATTTAGATGTGTAGAGTGAATACTATATATTTATAATAAGTATTAAATATTTATATTATTTTTTTATTTAAAGTGTTATCCATATAATTTTGTAAAACTATGGGAGGTGGACCTCGGTCCAACTTTTTAGTTGTGATATCGTGTTTCAGTCTACATTAAATTCAATAAATATTATTAATAATGCAAATGATATTATTATTTTAGCTGCAGTGTAAATGAAAAATTAACTCTTCCTAATACTAATACTCTACTGTAGGAAAAAATTAAAATACTTTTTTTTCCCCTTAATTTCTTCACTTGTGTTTAAACCCTCAAGATTTAATTTTGGTTAAATTCTGTTCATTTTTAGTTCCTGTGAAAACAGGTTTACAAACATGAGTTTAGTGAAATGCTGTAATCATCCGTCCACAAACATTGTTCAGTCAATATACAAATGCGAAATTATGCAAATGTGAAAATAATGCTTAGCTGGTGCCTGTTATATACCCAAATGCACGTTAAACTCACAGCACATGCAGAGATGGAGGTCGCTCCATTCACTGTGAACTGATGCAGCGAAAACACTGAATCACAAACTAATATGCAGTGCTACAGACTATATATTTATTTAAATCACCACCATTTGAAATCTGATAAGAGCACTAAGCCATATTGCGCTTTAAATTTTAGTTTGTTTGACAAATGCTTTGCCAAAAGCAATAGTGCAAAACACAACATTAGAGACCTGTTATGTTATTATGAGAAGAGTAAAATATTTTCGGTTCATTATGAAACAGTGGCGGGACAGATTAGACCATGGCGGGCAGCCAGAGTCTAGGTAATTAATGGGAAACGCTGTGTAATTATATATTGTAGTTTTATTGTTTTGAGCTCTTGTGTTACATAATGTCAAGAAATTACCATTATCTTTGTGGGTAATCGTTTTTTCCGAGAAAAAATATAATGCAAATAAAAAAGACAAGATAATCAAATCAGATAAAGTATTTAATTCACTAAATTGTTCACAAATAGGCATTACCACATGAATATATAAAGTGTAAACCTTTTTTTTTTTTTTTCCCAAAAAATAACTATGCTGTCATGATGGTATAGTTATTTTTGCTAAAAATTACAATAAACATTATATAAAGCCATTTATCACCACCCATCTCTAATGTGAACGAAACCACCACAGTGAGATAGTTAGATGTGAGTTCATCAGTCTTGTCGTCCATGTTTTTCCAAGTGTTTTGCTTTTTAAATTTAGTGCGGAAAAGCCATAATTAAGCCATAATATTGCATAATCAATGTATGTTTGGTACTAGTTCATTATTCACCCTTGTCCTCTTAGTGACTTCATAATCCGTTGGGACCCCGAGGCACGTCGTAACAATTAAGTGCATAATACAGATATCCACATGCTTCGGGTTTGATGGCTCATTTGATATGTCTGCCGTTTCATTTTTTGATAAAGTCGCCTCACCTGTGCTAAAACTGGCAGAAATTAATTGTCGCCTTTCCATCAATGTACATAATGAGGTCTCAATCAAATTCAGTCTACCTTCATCAGTCTCTCTCACGGCAACAGACGGCACGCTTAACCTTTTCTCATTACCTTTGATGTGAATGCTTAAGCATCTATTTATTGGCTTTCAAACAATCATGCTCATTTGCATCCATTTCCCTTTGAAATATCGGAAAGGTCTCTCACTGTTTCTCCAATCACAACCCCATCCCGCAGAAAATATATTTTTTATCAACGCGGCGGGTGAAGCGATTTAATTATACTCTTCTGTAAAGGTTATCATCTCTCAAACAGGCCTGAATAATGAGAGAATTGGAAACACTATTGGGGCAGACAAAGCTTTCAGAGGCGAAAGCGGCTGTCTGAGAGGGATTGTTGAGGAGTTTAAAAGAGAAATCTGGAGTTGGTTTCGGCCATAATAAAAAGGGCACGTTGGGTTTCATCACAAAGCCGTGAACTGTAGTTAATGACTGCCATCCTTTGAATGCTAGTCCTGATAAACTCTGTTATAGTCACAATCCCTGCACCGTATAATGTGTTGAATAGCAAGCAGAAGGTCGGATCAACTGTATTCTTTTGTATTCTTCAGTAGCCCTTTGTTTTGGCCTCTTGAGTATGGCTGAGATTACATTTATTGAGAAAGATAAGATTAGTAACATGAAGTCAAATTGAAACAACTTTCTTTTTCCTCAATTACTGTTTTATTTGAAAATTTGCAATTAAGTTGACAAAAAAAAAAAAAAACTGAGCCGAAGTTTAAATCAGTGTTATTTTATAATTATTTATATACTATTATAGTATTTATTATTATTTTGAATGAGCTTTTATTTTTATATTTAATTTAAATGTTTTTATTTTTAGTATTATTTCTTTGTGCTTTTGTCATTTTTACTAGATTTTTTAAATATATATTTCTATTTGGCTTTAATTATTAATCATTTTAATACTTCATCTTAAGCTTTTTGTATTTCAGTTACATGCCAGGGCAACATTTAAAAATCTCTTCTAATTTAACTTTTATTTAATTTACGCTTTTGTATCGCGATTAATCATTTGACAGCACTAATATATATTTATCTAAAATAGACATTTTATTGTCTATTTTACATTTTATTATCTGTTAATTTTATATTAGTTCATTTTTTCCTCATTTGTAAGTCACTTTGCATAAAAGCGTCTGCTAAATGACAATGTCAAGAAATTACCATTATCTTTGTGGGTAATCGTTTTTTCCGAGAAAAAATATAATGCAAATAAAAAAGACAAGATAATCAAATCAGATAAAGTATTTAATTCACTAAATTGTTCACAAATAGGCATTACCACATGAATATATAAAGTGTAAACCTTTTTTTTTTTTTTTCCCAAAAAATAACTATGCTGTCATGATGGTATAGTTATTTTTGCTAAAAATTACAATAAACATTATATAAAGCCATTTATCACCACCCATCTCTAATGTGAACGAAACCACCACAGTGAGATAGTTAGATGTGAGTTCATCAGTCTTGTCGTCCATGTTTTTCCAAGTGTTTTGCTTTTTAAATTTAGTGCGGAAAAGCCATAATTAAGCCATAATATTGCATAATCAATGTATGTTTGGTACTAGTTCATTATTCACCCTTGTCCTCTTAGTGACTTCATAATCCGTTGGGACCCCGAGGCACGTCGTAACAATTAAGTGCATAATACAGATATCCACATGCTTCGGGTTTGATGGCTCATTTGATATGTCTGCCGTTTCATTTTTTGATAAAGTCGCCTCACCTGTGCTAAAACTGGCAGAAATTAATTGTCGCCTTTCCATCAATGTACATAATGAGGTCTCAATCAAATTCAGTCTACCTTCATCAGTCTCTCTCACGGCAACAGACGGCACGCTTAACCTTTTCTCATTACCTTTGATGTGAATGCTTAAGCATCTATTTATTGGCTTTCAAACAATCATGCTCATTTGCATCCATTTCCCTTTGAAATATCGGAAAGGTCTCTCACTGTTTCTCCAATCACAACCCCATCCCGCAGAAAATATATTTTTTATCAACGCGGCGGGTGAAGCGATTTAATTATACTCTTCTGTAAAGGTTATCATCTCTCAAACAGGCCTGAATAATGAGAGAATTGGAAACACTATTGGGGCAGACAAAGCTTTCAGAGGCGAAAGCGGCTGTCTGAGAGGGATTGTTGAGGAGTTTAAAAGAGAAATCTGGAGTTGGTTTCGGCCATAATAAAAAGGGCACGTTGGGTTTCATCACAAAGCCGTGAACTGTAGTTAATGACTGCCATCCTTTGAATGCTAGTCCTGATAAACTCTGTTATAGTCACAATCCCTGCACCGTATAATGTGTTGAATAGCAAGCAGAAGGTCGGATCAACTGTATTCTTTTGTATTCTTCAGTAGCCCTTTGTTTTGGCCTCTTGAGTATGGCTGAGATTACATTTATTGAGAAAGATAAGATTAGTAACATGAAGTCAAATTGAAACAACTTTCTTTTTCCTCAATTACTGTTTTATTTGAAAATTTGCAATTAAGTTGACAAAAAAAAAAAAAAACTGAGCCGAAGTTTAAATCAGTGTTATTTTATAATTATTTATATACTATTATAGTATTTATTATTATTTTGAATGAGCTTTTATTTTTATATTTAATTTAAATGTTTTTATTTTTAGTATTATTTCTTTGTGCTTTTGTCATTTTTACTAGATTTTTTAAATATATATTTCTATTTGGCTTTAATTATTAATCATTTTAATACTTCATCTTAAGCTTTTTGTATTTCAGTTACATGCCAGGGCAACATTTAAAAATCTCTTCTAATTTAACTTTTATTTAATTTACGCTTTTGTTGAATATTTATCTCATTTATATTTCATTTTATCAGCTTCATCATGTTTTTTTTTTTTCAATTAATGAAAACTATTTTTAATAATTTTAGTTTTAGTCAGCAATAACATTCACTGGTTTCAATCAGTTCCTGATAGATAAAATCAAGCTCCACCTTTTTCCTCACTTGATATTCTGTTTTTACTCTAAAACATGTCACAATATGGACGTAATATGTGTAAGTTAAATGGGAAGCAAAATGTGTTTTATGTTGACTGTGTAGGTGTTTGATAGTCATTGAACACTTTCGCTTGTTTCTTTCTTAATCGTTGTCTCTCTTTATCAATTTCTCTTCCTTCATTCTTAGCACCAGTTCAGGACAGACATTCAGCATGGACCAGGACTCCACCGATGCAGCCAGTACTTCTGGTTCCGCCACCACCAGCGTCTCCTATGACTTCAGGTGCAGTTCATTTTCTTCAGTTCTGCAGACTTTACTAAGAAAAAAACAATTATGTATTTACTAAAGGAACGTTCATCCTATTCTATATTTGTCAACTCCCTGTGGCACTGACTAGATTATAATAATCACGTTCAGTTTCTGTTGGTCGGTCAGAACAGATATAGTTTAGCACAGAGAATCTTTACACGAAGATTTGCACCCTCACAGTGTTGCTAAAAAAAATTAAGATGCATTGAGAATTGTTTGGGAATCAGATTGTGACTTTTTGAATCAAAATAGAATCAGATCACTAGGTGCTAAAAGACTTCCACCCTTATTTTGCATGCTTTTTTTAAATGTGCGTGGTGCAACAAAATGCTCTCGTGAATATGTTTATTTAAATACATATTCTTACAGTATGTGCAGCCAGTTACATTTCATAAAACTTAAAAATACATCTAACACACTAGTAACAGTTCCCTGTCAGTGACATTAATTTAGTTGTCTGTTCAACAAAAGTTGTGTTGTTTGCCGTCTTTGTATGTATAAAATATTAATGTCAAAAAATTAATCGAAAAAAAAAAGATTGAAATTCTTGCTCACACTGCAGCTAAATATGATCTTGTTTAGCCACAGGGCTGTAGATTCAGCAGCAGCGCAAAACGCTGGTGTGATGTAATTCTTCACAGGCCGTTGCGAATCACTCGTACTCTTGTAGATCCTTGCAACAGCATGTTTTAAATAAGTGAAGTTAAAGCCACGCATCTGACATATGAAGTCAACCCAGTGCATCTTTCCAGTCAAAATATTTTCCCTGGATTAACTGGAGACCCGCTGGTACCTAACCCTGAACTACAATTTAAGTGGGTTTGCGGTTGCTTTTTGATGCGAGCCTGAGGGATTCTGGGAGCTAATTTGTCATGACATTTGAAGTGGTGACATCAGTGATTGCAACTAAACCACCGGGCCACCAGGGTGCCTCTAACTGCTTTGCTTTCTAATATACATGAGCTCCAGCAATTGTCAGTTTGACACGGTCGCTGGATTGACCGTGGCGGGTTTGCTGGAATTCCAGGCCTGTATCCTCTATGCTTTTTATCTGGCTCTTTCACAAGTGTCCTCTTCACGGCTACACTGCAGCGTAATCAATATTGCTGTAGTGGGACAATTTGGCAGCGCGACTGTCACTGTAGATTCTCACCTCCCCTGCTGGGGTTGCACTCTGCTGCCCACGAGTTAAAGAGGAATAACAGGCGTCCATCACCACCTGATGTTGTGTGTAAACCGCCTCTGACAGCTCGCAGAGAAATATGCTGTCAGATTATGGATTATTTATGGTTATGGCCAGTTGTTTGCTTCTGTTTATTTTAAAGATAGAGTCTGAAAACGGCAGTGAAACCATGCTAGAGCTGAGGATGCCATCAGTCAGTTATGAATTTGGATGTCAGTCTGTCAGCTGTTGTGGTCACGTATCTGGGTTTGCTTTAGCGCTAAAGGTCAGATTCTTAAATGAATATTCCAAGTACTTTCAAACTCTACTGTGGTGTGTTATCGATTACCGCAGATTTGTTTGGGTTATGCAGTTTTCACAAACCGTCAGTGTGTATTAAGTGAACAGGAAACATTTTTATAGTAATCGCTTAAATTGGAAGTCTAGCAAGTCTAGGGTTCACTTAGTCATGAAAAACCTAGCAGAGATAGCAAGAAATATTAAAACTGGAAAAATAATGGAAATAAATATATTAGGGCTGGGACGATACGCTAATCTGCCGATTCAATACTATCCCGATACTTGTGTGCCGATTCAATATATATTGCGATAATTGTGATTATATAACTATTGCGATTCGATATTACAATTTATTGTGATTTTTGTTTGCTTATTAAAGACCAGACAATGGAAAATACTTGGGCATACCATTAAAGAGACTGTAGCCTATATGATGAGTCATATTAACAAAACAATGCATCTCTTTCTGAACTTTTATTTCAGGAGCATACACATACATAGTGTATATTTTAAAGTACATTGAACCATGAAACTTTCAAGTACTAAAACCCTGAACTTGCACATGAATATAATAGTCAAATGTTCAACAAAATGAGTAGAAAAAATACTTTCTGAAATGAAATAGAGTGCTTTTACTTTGCATACCGTTTTAGTCCTTTGTAGTCATGTTTTCTTGGCAGTGTGTAAAATCCTAAGTGTTTCCACACTTGGGATTTAAAACGTGAAGGTGCAGAAAGAGTTCTCAAAGAGGTTTGATTCTCTGCCTCCATCACGGTTTTGCTTTCTCGCGGCGTCTTGAAATGTATACGATGTAGGGCTGTGAACCTTTGGGTAGACAGCGAATCGATCCGATTCACGATTCACAGGTTTTCGATTCGATTCAAGAACGATTTTTGCAAATTCAGAACGATTCAATTCAATTCGTTTCACAATTAAATTCCATTCGATTCGATAAACAATTCTATTTTGCATTCTTTAAGTGCATTCACAGGATTATTTAAATGCTTCCCCTAAATTCTTTAAGTGCTTAGTCAGGGGGCAAATCACACAACAGCCTTTATGGTTAGAGAACCATAGGTTACAGAAAAAAAAAACACTTTTGTCCATTGTTAGATGCTAGTTTAATGATGCTATGTCATGAAATGGCATATGTAGAAATTTATGTAAGCCAAGATTCCGTAAGAACGGAAAAGCGCCAGGAATGGATCAAGTGCTCCCCGAGGCGGTCAAAGCAGGTGGAGACGTTCTGGCCAGCCGTCTCCACACATTAATCCGACTTATTTGGCAATCAGAGCGCATTCCATCAGCCTGGAAAAAGGCTATGATCGTTCCTATCTTCAAAAAGGGCGACAGTCAAGAATGCAAAAACTATCGAGGGATCAGCCTGCTCTCCGTGGTGGGCAAGGTGTTTATGAAGATCATCCAAACTCGCCTACAAAAGCATCGGGAACAGACGAGTCGAGAAGAGCAAGCTGTGTTTCGTCCACACCATAGTTGCTGCGACCAGATCTTCTCTCTCCGTCAGTTGATGGAAGAGCGGATCCGATGTGCGAAGCGATTAGTGGGCGTATTCATCGATTTCAAATCGTTGTTCGACTGCGTTCACTGGCCGTCCCTCTGGACAGCATTGGAGGTCGAACATGGGCCGCCGAAAATCATCCGCCTTCTCCAGAAGTCTTACAGTGGCTATACAAGCTGCGTCAGAATCAGAAATGAAACATCTGAAGAGTTCTGCATCCGAACTGGGGTTCGTCAAGGAGATGCTGCCTCCCCAATCTTGTTCAACGTTGTGATCGACTCAATCATGAGGAAAGCATTCAAGGACAAGCAAGGTGTCCAATACGGCATTGACGGATATGTGACCGACCTGGCGTTTGCTGATGACAGCGCCGTACTGGCTGACATGGACGCCGAGGCCACCGACATCTTAAATGACATCTCTAGATTCGCTGAACCTTTCGGACTGAAGATCAACATCGATAAGACCAAAGTGCTCTCCACTGACGGATCTCCAGCAAACATATACATTGAGGGGATTAAAATCGAACAAGTACAGAATTTTAAGTACTTAGGATCTCTGGTCCAAGAGAAGAAGATCGCAGTGGTTGCGAAAGTTCAAAATATCGTATCGGCCAAGCAACAGCAGTGTTTGCATCGCTTAAATGGTGCTTGTGGAAGAAGGGTCAATATCACGATCGCGACCAAGATGCGTCTTTTCCGGAACCTGATCATTCCGATTCTACTCTATGGATCAGAGACTTGGACTGTTCTGAAGAAGGAAATCAACAAACTTGAGGTCTTTCAGATGCGATGTCTCAGGCAAATCTTGGGGGTAACTCGGCTCGACCGACTTCGAAACGAAACTGTACGACGACAATGCGATGACCAGTCCACGATCGAGGAGGCGATACAGAAAAGACACTTGTAGTGGTTTGGGCACGTGTGCCGAATGGACAGCACCCGGCTGCCGTATAAACTACTCTGGTGCCGACAACCACCAACGTGGAAGGTACACCGCTGTGCACCGAAGAAGAACTGGGCAAAACAAGTTTAAAACAAGACAACCTTAAAAGGCATCGTCTCACACTCGTGGATGCCAAGACCCTATCCACCGATCGCTCAGCATGGAAACAAGTTGTGAAAGATGCTGAAAGTCTGTCAGTACCTACAGCAGCTTATGAGCTACGAAGACGCCTTCGGCACAACGCCAGCTAAGGATCAAGAAGAACATTTTGTCACACCAGGGGCGTAGCCATCATTTCAGAAGTGACAGAAATGTCAAATACAATAATTTTATGTATGTATGTATTATTATTATTATTATTATTATTATTTTTACAAGGAATTATTTTCTTATCTCTTACTTTGAATTTACTATAAGAAATCAAATACACTGCTGGACAATAATCAATCATTTGTAATCTATAATTTTTTCCTAATGGCAATTTTATGATTGTTTTATATACTACAAACAATCAATTTTCTGCGCAGAATAAGATAGAAAATATACTTTATAGTTTCTGTACTGTAATAAATTATGTCAATTAGCACTGCATCATTCATACATTTTATTTATTTATTGTGTTTATTGTCTTAACGTTTCATCAGTTCATTCTGCTTTTTATTCAGATTAGCTGCAGATATAGCCTGGTACGTCTTAAGTTCTATGAGCACGAGATCAATTCTCTTTCAGTGCGAAAACTTCTTTATCTCATTTTCATAAAATAAAATGCTATAGTATTTAACTTTTCCTCTCCATCGGCGAATGATGATTCTGAAAGAAAACGCACCCGAAGTCTGTTTGCTATAGCAACGAACGCTACTTTAATGCATCTGGTTATCAGATAAACCTTGTGCTCTTATTTCAAGGTTGTTGTTAATGCTGTGGTCATTTTAGCAGTTTCCTTCGTACATTCGGTTCAACGACATGTTAAAACACATTTATAATTCAATGCAACTGTGCGTATGCTTTAGACACTTACATTTTTGCTCCGTCCATGCAATAAATGCGCAGCCTTCGACTGCTCCAGTAATGTCATCGGCATGACCGAGAGCCATTGAAAAACTACAGAAAAGCAAAACTACTTCACTTTAGCATTACTGGCCACACCACACACACACACACACATATATATATATATATATATATAAAATTAATATGGTAAAATATGTGAAACCGATTCCATCTCATCAATGCAAAAAGAAAAAGAATCATACAAAAGTAACCAGATTTTCCTTTTTTTAACAAGTCATAACCTGAATTTAAAAACAGAATGTAATATTTTAAATGTTTTTTTGTTGTTGCTTGTTTAGCATTGTTTCCATTTCTAAGAGTATTTACTGACTGACAGCACGAAACACATTAGTACATCCTTTAAATAAGTAGTTCACCTAAAAAATGTTAATTCTGTTATGTTTTTCTCACTCTCATGTCATCACCATATCCCTAAAATCTCATTTACATGTACTTGAGATTCAAAATAATTTTTGGGAAAATATTGATAAACTTCTTGATAAACTTAAATAATAATAAACTTCTTGTACACTTCTGTTCCTTCTCTAGTCTCTTGACCTTTTCTTTTAGCCTCCCTCACAAAGCTTTATTTTCATTGAGAAATGTGACTCTTTGTTGAGTCACCGCTTTAAGTCACCACTTCTTCAGAAGCTCATCATCTTCCTGCTAGTCATGCCTCGTGTCCCGCAGGCCAGATACTCATACAGTTAATAATCCCTTATATTTGTCCTGTATTTTTGTTTTTGTTTTGTCACCCGCTGCGCTAGGCCTGGAGAAACCGCGACCAAAGAAAGCAAAGGCCTGCGCGCAGAACATGCAGTTGGATGGCTGGCTGGCTGGTTGGAGACTGCCAAACGGCCCCACTCACTCTTTGATATCTTTCCCATAGTTTGTCTTATTTATTTTAGGATATGAACGCTCATTAGTATTCTTGCAATGTTCCTAAGGGTGTTTGGAAATAGGCGGAGAGAGAGGGTGGAGGAAAATAAACACGACTTGGATTTTCTCAACTGGAAAAGTTGTGAGGGGTCGACAGATCCCTGTCCCCTACTGTGCATCCTCGTTGTGGGCTAGATCAAACACTTCACAAACACATATCTGCTTTCCATGCTTGGCTTTCATGTACTAATACTGTTTAGCTCTACGTCCCATTTTAGCAGCTGTAATGATTTCTGAAATGGAGGTTCTCAGCATCGGATTTTGATATCTTGCTGTGATTTCCCATGTTACACATGCCCTTGGGCAGAAATGTGTGGTCATTATGGGGTTTATGCAGATTGGAAACTCCCCAGAAGATTTGCAGCATGAGAAAAAAAAAAACCCTAAAAGTCCAGTTCTGCTGCATGACCTTTAAAATGTCATAACGCCCACAGAGGCAAGTGAAAGGGGACTGAAGGCTAGGAAGTAAAATTCAGTGTTAAACGGGGACATCGTGTGGTAGACAGTATTAGTGCATCTATAAAATTTCATCTCTTTAAAGATTCTTTCATATTTATTCACTGGATAATGCAACAAATAATACATAAGTTTTCAAGCAGAACCAAGAGTAGTGCACATTTTTAACTGGCATTTAAAATAAACTATAATAATCTTTTTATATTTGCAGCATACAGAATGCATACTAAGCTATTTATTTTATGGCTAGAATATCAGGACATCTTTAGCTTCCATTTCCAATGGCATAAATTATCCAGAAGTGTTTACAGCTATGATTTATTAATTAATTTATTGAACTTGCCTTTCAAAGGTTTGGGGTCAGTAAGATATTAAAATGTCTTTAAAAGTCTCTTATGCTCACCAAGGCAGCCTTTATTTGATAAAAAATACAGTAAAAATAGTAATATTTGTGAAATATTATTGCAGTTTAAAATAACTATTTTAATACATTTTAAAATGTAATTACAAAAATAAAAATAAATAAAAAGCTGAATTTTTTTAATTTGCTGCTCAACAAACATGATTATTATTAGTGTTGAAAACAGTTGTGCTGCTTAATATTTTTGTTGAAACCATGATACATTTTTTGTACATGTGTCCCTGCTGAATAAAAATGATTAATTTCTTAAAAAAAATAAAAATAAATTACGACCCTAAACTTTTGAAAGGTTGTTTATTTATTTATTTTTTTCCTCACTTTCCTTAAATTATAATATATGTTCTTTTTAAAATATAAAATGATAGCAGGCTATATACAGTAATTGAGCATATATTCCATCATGAACATGATTTGATTGAACATGATTACAGGATTGTATTGTGAAAATATAATTTTCCCCCACCTCTGCAAATTGTTTATATGAGCAGAAAATAAGTTTGTTTTTAGAATGTTTGAAATACTTATTTTTTTTTTTTTAAATAGTGAAAGGCAAGTACTTATGCTTCTTACATTCTTTACAGGAAAAATGTGGGCAGTCGGAAGAGGAAGTTGCCCTCCTCTAATTACACCGTGCTGGCCACAAAAAGAGAGATGGTGGAGCGTGAGCTGAGCCCCATCAGCATGCCTGGAGAAGAGAGTAACGTCATGATGGAGAACAGCATCGACAGCCACACCTTTGAGAGCATCAGCGAGGACGATTCCTCACTGTCTCACCTCAAGTCTTCCATCACCAGCTATTTTGGGGCGGCCGGTCGGCTCACCTGCGGGGAGAAGTATCAGGTTCTGGCTCGCAGGATCACACCTGAAGGCAAGGTGCAGTATTTGGTGGAGTGGGAAGGAACTACACCTTACTGAATATCACAGAACAGAGGTGTGGAACAGATGGGCCGTGAAGGAAGGTGTCATGCGGTCCCCCCATAGTTACTTTCTGTTTTGCTTTTCTGACAGTCATAGTTTTTTCTGATATTCTGGTCTTCTCACATGTGAGACATTAAAGTCTTTGTTTTTCTTGAAGTCATTTGCGGTGTCCTTTTTTAGGGCACTTTAAACATCACAAACATGATTGAGTCTAGTAACATACTAACCTTATACAGTATAACATCATTATTAGGTAGCAGATAAAGGACAGTATTATACAACCTGAAGTCATTTCAGTTTAGTGTTGGGATTCAAACCCAAGCATTCGCCCCGAGAGTTTCAGTTCCCGTTATTCAGGATTTCAAAGTTTGTATCAAGTTTTATCGAGTTTAATGTTCATCCAAAAATGAAAGTTTGCTGAAAATGTACTCAGCCTCAGGCCATCCAAGATGAGTTTGTTTTTTCATGGGAACTGATTTGGAGAAATGTAGCATTACTTCACTTGCTCACTAATGGATCCTCTGTAGTGGATGGGTGCCGTCAGATTGAGAGTCCAAACAGCTGATAAAGACATCACAATAATTCACAAATAATCTACACGACTCAAGTCCATCAATGAATGTTTTGTGAAGCAAAAGGCTTTGTATTTGTAAGAAACAAATGCATTTAGAGGTTTTCATCTTCAGGCTTCCAGCTAAAATACAAGTATCCATAATATTGCTTCCTCCAGTGAAAATGTTGTCTCGTCTGAATCGGGAGAGAAATATGCACAGAGCAAGCACTGTTTACAAACAAAACAGTCCCCAACAGTTCTAAACAAATATGTTGGTGGATTTTGATGAGGGGACAACAGGAGATTGATTTTTTTCAATGGTTTTAAAGTTAAAGGGGTCATATGATGCTATTTTAAAGATCATTATTTTGTGTATTTGGTATAACAGAATATGTTGACATGCTTTAATGTTCAAAAAACACATTATTTTTCAAATACTTTAGATTATTGTAGGTCCTCTATGCCCCGCCTCTCTCAAACACGTCGTTTTCAACAAAGCCCTCTCCTTTGACAAGCGTGGCCTGCTCTGATTGGCCAGCTGACCCAGTGCATTGTGATTGGCCGAACGCCACAAGCACGCGTCGGAAATGTAACGCCCCTTACCAGAAGCGCCAGATTGTCATAGCAAAGTCGGAATTGACTTTTGTTGAATTTTGTGCTGTTCTGTTGTAAATAAATCTTAACCAATGATTCTTAATTGCATCTACTTCCGGAAGGCCAAATAAAGTGCTTTTGCTTTCGCACTGAATCACACAGCGTCTCCCTGACATGGCTGCATCAACACGACTGCTGTTCCTGAAACCACGCCTTCTTTCTTTGCGTGCACATTTGGGCGGCATTATGCTAATATTTCCACATAGTGACGTAGACATGTGGGGGCGTGTTAGAACGAGCCGTTTTAGGTAGGCATGGTTAACTCTTAACTTTTATAAAGAATATCTCTTTGGATTTGAGACTTTAGTCTTTGCAACTTTACAGATCTTCTTTATGCACCAAGAGCTTGTAACACTCCAAAGAGAAAGGAAAACTTGAAATCGCATCATATGACCCCTTTAAAATGCCTTAATGATGGGTTTATTTTTTTGTTTCACTTTACAAGATGTTAACTGGTCGAATGAAGATGTGTGAATTACTTGTGGATTATTGTGATGTTTTTATCAGCTGTTTGGACTCTCATTCTGACGGCACCCATTCACTGCAGAGGATCCATTAGTGAGAAAGTGATGTAATGCTAAATTTCTCCAATTATGTTGTGATGGAGAAACTCTCATCTAAATCTGGGATGGCCTGAGGGTGAGTACATATTCAACAAATTTTCATTTCTGGGCAAACTATTCCTTTAAAGTAACTCATTCATCTCTCTCAGTATTTCTTCAGAAGGAATGTATAGCGATTTATACACATTTGTTTGTTCACCTAAGATTAACAGTACAGTGGTACTTTTTAGCTGTTAAAATATTAGCACTTTCATTCTTTCCTGTTCAAACATAATTTTTGAATTTGTTCTAGGTGATTATATAACCAAAGTGATGCAAATACTGTTTTGAGAAGTATTTTTCTATTTTATATGCTTTTGTATGCTCTGGCATGTCAGATTGGATAAACAAGACCTGCTTTGAGAAAGCAGAATGAAACTGACAGGGGAAAGTGATCATTTTCATTTAATTAGCAATAGAATTTAGGCTGTTTTCAACATTTGCCCACATATCAATGTTTTTACAAGATCTCCAAAGAGTGTTGGTATATTTGAGATTGATCTGGAAGTGGATACATGCACTTATAAGATGATTGGATTGAGTGGAAAATTGAAAGTTATGTGAAGTTTTAAAGCTGTCAGGTTCTATTATTTGACTTCATTTAGTTTTATAGTACACAACATTATAAATATACTTTATTATTTACATGTATATAATTGGATATAAGATTAGCCCCATTTTATTATTGCACTATTAACATGTTTTATCAGCTATGCAAGTTATTATTGGATAAATTGACCTATATTTTCTAATTGATTTTAAAGAAAAACATTTATAAAAAGATATTTCAAATATTTACTTTTTACTTTTATAATATTTCCCCAAAGGAAAAGCATTTGTGAAATTTAAATGTGTCAACAAAACATGATGATGTTTTTGTATGTCAACTTGCTCACATTTCAAGAGAAGTTTTATATTATGGTTACAAGTTTAACAAGGTTTAGAAGAGAAACAACCTATTGTATTTGTACAAGATTAAAATTAAGCAGTTTAGAATGCTTTTATGACAATTTTTCTACACAGCACCCTCAAAGCCGTACATGGTAAACGTATGTTTTTTGTAACAGTGTTCAAACATGTTAAATGTGCAAACTTGCATGTGTCATTATTCATTAATTCCTGTTTCAGACCATTAAAACAGTTTGTCGGAAATAATTGTGTCTCTTATGTACCTGAACAAATATTTGTCATCACAGGTGTCTTGATATTATTTATAATGCACAATTAATACAGACACAAATGTAAATGCAAACACAGTAGCCATGATTAACTGGACTTGTCATCTCATGTGAGTGAGAAGAGAATGTAGGTTTCAAAAGTGCAGAAAATTGTATCTTTAACAGGTTAAAAGAATTGTTTTTCTTGCAAAGAACATCTACTTTAATTTCCTTAAAATTATATTTTAATATATCCAGAAACCCCTGTATGTCAAAGCCATGGTCATGGGGTCATGCATTTTTACACATCCAGTGGCAAAAGATTAACTTATGAATATTAATCACATGAGACTGACGTTCCTAGGTAACTTTTCTGGAACGTCTAGTAACATAGATAAATTAATATTCATGAGCCGAGCCTTCCACCCAATCTGCTTTGGCCTCTTATCTAATCTTAACGTTACGCGATTAATATTCATGAGTCAGGCCTTCACGTTATATGTTGAGAGGAAACAAGTGAATAAAGACATAATCTCCTCATTTTTTTGTGACATGTGATTTAATATAATCATTGTGTAATTTGTTGTCCAGAATTGAGTACGAACCTGCCAATTTCAAAACATCTGTCCAAATGAAAGAGTCGCTTGTGTTTTTCAGACTAGGTTATTTTTTTAAAGAGAGTTTTGTGTTTGTGGACAGATTAGTTGCTTTCTTCGCAGAGAGTTTAATCCGTTAAGTTAATTAAGGTATTACATGACGTGTCTCCCTGTGTCCCATTCAGTCTCAGTGACCCGCACGTGCGTCTCAAAAAAGCGGGTTAACAATCTGCACGCGCAAACTAGCGTCATTCCGTTTACATGATCCAAAAAGTTAATTTTGATGCCACGTTTAGTCGTTATGAGGTGTCCGTCAAGTGTGCAAATGTCCTGAAGCGTTCCATGTTGAAAATTGCACGCAGACATGTTTCGTGGCCCTACCGCTATGTCAACATACATCACCCGCTGTCAGCACCAGGGCTGGATGAGGGTCACCAGTAAGTACATTATTTGTTTTTTAGGCCGAAACGAGTTTAATTTGTTTATATTCTGAATGTGTTTGGCTTTTATGAATAAGTTTGTCTGCCATATGTTTACTGTGATTGTTATTTTGAGTACAGTGAGTAGAGGGCAACTGGAGCTATCTGTCACACATTTTACTTCAGTCAGTATTTCTTAGGAGTACTTTTATTTTAAACATCTTGTGATAAGCTTTTCAGAAAAGTGTAGATAGTGAAATTATTGTGAAAAAAAATGGAAAGGGTAAAATATCAAATAGTGTTGTAAATTTCCGCACTTTATTAAGTATATCTTCACGTGACGTGATATATTAACAAATGTGTCAACTTGCCTCACATTTGTCAGACATTTTTGAAATATAACTAATTATTCCTAGTTTAACTTTTCGGCTAAAATCTTCCTTCGTTATTAACTCTTATTTGAATGCATGAAATAGTGGTTTTCTCTTGTGTTCTTTTGTTTATGCAAAACGAATATAAGTTTGGTGGACAGAATTCACGAAAAACAATTCTGCTTGAAAACAAATTTAAGTAGGTTGTTGGAAACCAACATTAGTAAATCAGGTATCAAGTCATTTTTTAGTGTGTTATTGCAAACAGACATCTTTCATATATTTATCATGTGGCTCAGGAATATATTTATATCTCAATGCCCTTTAAATGATGTAATCATTTTCCTAATTAAATATAAACAGTTCCAAATCTCATGGGACAGAGCACAGCCCCAGGTGCACTACAACTGGCCAGTCTCTTAAAGGGATAGTTCACCCAAAAATGAAAATTCTGTCATCATTTACTCACCCTCATGTCGTTCCAAACCTGTATGAGTTGCTTTCTTATGTTGAACATAAAAGAAGATATTTTGAAAATTGATGGTAATCAAACAGTCGGTGGTTGCCATTGACTTCCATAGTAGGAAAAGAAATACTATGGAAGTCAATAGCAACCACCAACTGTTTAATTACCAGCAATCTTCAAAATATCTTCTTTTATGTTCAACATAAGAAACCAACTCAGGTTTGGAACGACATGAGGGTGAGTAAATGCTGACAGAATTTTCCTTTTTGGGTGAACTATCCCTTTAAATGTTATTTTTAAACTCAGTAAATGAACTTAAAGAAATTGAAGGCTCTCCAATTCAGTTAACGTAACATTGTGCTTTTAAACAAAACAATACTCATGCAACTGAGGCCAAGCAGGAAGGATTGTCCATTCATAGAGCTTGTATGCCAGCTGGCTTTATGACCACTGGGTCACCTTCTGTTTTTAGCTGCTAAGACTCACACTCTTTGGTCCTGCCATGATTGTAATTGATCCATCTCTTCTTCCTTATGTTCTTTTCTCATTTATCATACGTTTTCTGTTTTACAGACATGAAAGGTTCATCAATTCATTGGATATCTTGTGGAAAGCCACTTTCAGAACCAATCGGATGGCAGGTCAAATTTTGCTTGGTTGCAGAATGTCAACTAGTTCTCCTGGACAAGAGAGAGGTATAAATATATAGTCATTATATATAACATATAATTTCAATATATTGGCCTATTAATCAGACTGATACTTAAAGCATTAAGAAGTCTCATTTATTGGCTGATACAAACGTGACTGCTGATATATGCATCACTTCTAGATTTCTTTAATAATATGTGAAAATGTATATATTTTTAGACTTCAAAAATGAACGAGTTTCAATTAGTATATTTCATTGTACCCTTTGACCTCAAGGGAGCAGCACATATCAACAAGTTCATAGTAACAGGTCAGAGCAGAGAGGATGAGCTTTGTTTAGCGTACTAGAGTCTTTCTTATAGGCCTTTGCCCACTAACACTCTAAATCTATGTACTTCTGTGACTTGTCCTTAGATCAGTCCAATGCTGTTCCGAGAGCGCCGTGCTGAATCATGCACTGTGTGGCTCCTGCGACGCAGCACCACTATTCCTGAAGGAGTTCAGCTCCATAAAAACCAGAGCACCCAAACCAGAAATGCCAGTGAGTAGGATCTGGAGCACATACTTGTATGCACCTGTTGCAGTTCATTTTTTTCATTTGGAAAGTGAAGAAACACTTTGATGAGTAATAAACTCTGATAATAGTCTTTAAAGGTAATCAAATGTCATTGGCAAAGTGGAAGACGAAAACAATCGCTCGACAGCTGCTGCTTATCTGCGCTATCCTTACAATGGAATCTTTATCCTGAATTTTAGTATACTGTTTTAAATGAGTTATTTTGACATTTGCTGTGCTAAAGATAGGAACAACTTGTACAAGTTAATAAGATTTAGCCACTCGTTATGTAATGTACAGTATTTCATTTCTTTTATTCATATTGTAGATTTTGCATCATTTGAACTTCAAAATGCCACTTGCATTCATTGCGTTAAAGTGCAGATGTGACGCCAATAGACAGACCCGTGAAATAGAGCATGATGGAACGCACTGTAGACTGTTTTCTGTTTGTCTCGGACAGGCAGCAAACCAGTAATCTGCAGTGGGAGGCATAATTATGATAGTGTTACAGGGCAGCTATTGTTTAGAATTGCCTAATAAGGACTCTGGTTCACAATGCAATTGAATTTGGGGATGAGACACATTATGCGAGCGCATGTTTTGTGAAAAGGTCAAAGAGAACTCTTGCATTAAATAGGCCAGTACAGTTCTATCTATCCATCCATCCATCTTCTTTTTTCTAATTAGTATTACAAATTAAGGTTTGAAACAAAAAAAGTAAAAAGAAAGTATAAAAAGTAAGAGTGTCACATAAATGTCACATTCAGTACCGTTCAAAAGTTTGGGCTTGGTAAGATTTTGTAATGTTTTTGAAAGAAGTCTCAAGGTGGTATTTATTTGATCAAAAATACAGTATATTGTGAAATTTAATTGTTTTAAAATAAAACTATTTTCTATTTTAATATATTTTAAAATGTAATATATTCCTGTGATGGCAAAGCTAAATTCTTGTTTTTTATCAGTGTTGAAAATCGTTGTGCTGCTTAATATTTTTGTGGAAACTGATACTTTTTTTTTAGTATCTTGATTATTAATCAAATTCATAAGAATAACATTTATTTGAAATAGAAATGTTTTGTAACCATGTAAAATTCTTTGTTGTCACCTTTGATCAGTTAAATGCATCCTTGCTGAATAAAAGTATTAATAAAAAATAAAAAAACTTACTGACCTCAAACCATTGAACTGTACTGTAGTGTGTGATCGTGGGTAGACCTTAAACACTGACTGCACTTCATATCTCATTAAGACTCTTCTCTCTCGTGCGAGCTGTGGTGTCATTGCAGCTCAGCGCTGTGTTAATGCGTGTGTCAGACACTGGCAGCTTGTTTCTGACTCAGCAAATGTCCCCCGCAGAGACACACGTTTAACACCCCCCACACACACTCCCTCCTGTGCATCATCAGCATCCTAATCTGTCATAGCTCTAAAGAGAAAGGCACTTGATATCCATATGTGGTTTGAAATCCGATTAAAATTGGATTTTTGGAAATGCGTTGCAGTCTGATCGGATTTCAAGTTTTAGGTTCTCTCCTCATTTGGGATGTTAAGTCTGTAAAGTCTTAAAGTGCTGAAGTGTCTGCGCTCATATGTAGCATTAATTGTGTTTTGAATGGTTTTGATTGAACGAGTGAGCAGATTTGGATACAGTGAATTTGTTAATAGTACAATAATCAATAATACCTTCTCTTGAGTTGTGAGCACTTTGGTGAGGTATGATGGACATGAGCATAAACAATATTTCCAGTTTTCTGCCCTCTCTTTTCACTGTAATTGCTAATCTCTTATAAAATATAGATTAGAAACATTTGATGTTAAATGGATCATTACTGATCCATACTGGTTTAATTACTAGGAAAATGGTAGACAATTGGATTTGAAAATGAACCAGAATTAGGTGTAGTGTGATCAAAGCCTAGTTTATTTAAGCACTTTTTTTCTTTTCAAATGAAAAAAAAGCTCTGTTTTTAATCAGTCCTGTTCTGCAGTAGTTTTTGAACTCTGTAACTTTTAAAACAATTAATATGCCCGTGTTTTCATATAATTTAATGATTTATTGTAAAAGATAAACCAGACTTAAACAAATATGCTCTAGTCAAGCTCAAGCACCTAAACCTTATAATAAGTTGATTATTTACACAATTTCAAGAAAATGAACAAGGCAGCAGAAGATTCTTACAAAGCATTGATAGTTACTGATTTCCTGCAAAAATTGGCACTTTGATATATTTCAAAAGACTAGCATGATACTGATGATCTATAGAAATAAAGAAAAACCTATAAATTGATTACTAGTTAAAACAGTATTTCCAAGAAAACATGTTTTGTTTGAGATTTGGATTATAGAAAGGCAAGAATGGAGAAAAATATTGAGTACTTCTTAAATAATTTCCAGTTTTTCATTTGTAAAAAGTGCATAGCATCCGCAGACATGACAAAAATGAGAACAACATCTCTAACCAAAGTAATGAAAAATTTTAACTCCCCCATGTTCACCTCATTGCTATGTTATGAAATAAAATAAATAATTAAAAAAAACTTATTGTATTTCAGTTGTTGAGGCAACATTTATCTTTTTCATTTAGGGGCCGTTTACTTTTACCGTTAACCTTTTATGCGTTTTGCCTGTTCGTTTACACGACGACTGTGTTTTGGGGACTGAAAACGTATATTTTTGAAAACGGGTTTCAAAGTGCAAGTTTTTGAAAATGCCACCGTTGTCGTTTCCGTGTAAACACCCAATACGGGAACCTTTGAAAATGGTGACGTCATGCGCGTGCTTAAAATCTAATTAGTTGGTCTTACTTAAAAAAAGCATGCAAACCGATTGCCTTGAAAAAACTAAGTAAAGTGAAATAGGAATAGTATGTTGTACTG